>NC_041392.1:467005244-467084095 GCF_002162155.2 Triticum dicoccoides | reverse complement strand
CACAAAGCATCCCCCACCCCTAGATGCTTTGTGATTTGTGAATGCCACGTGTCATCCATCAGGATGGGTCTCGCGTGAGACCTGGTCTCATAGAATTCTTTTCCGACAAAACACTTTATCCTTGACCATCAATTCGTGTTAGGTATGATTTCTCATTCTATATTTCTACTTGATTTAGCAGTCAATGGCGGCACCGAGGTCGATGGGGTCGTGGAAGCCATGGCCGCAGCCCACACCACCAACTCCCTCACTTATGGAAAGCCACGCGTGTAGCAGAAGTGAAGCACCATACACGGCTCTATGGTTGGAGACCTTACCCTTGCTGCTTTCTAAGACCTCTCTGAACTTCTCTGAATTTCACCTGCAGCAGCGCGCATGCAAGAGTGCAAGCGGCCCCACCTCTCTCTGAACCTGTCTTATTTTTGTTACTGTTAGATGGTAAACTAATGAAGCTGAAGTGTCAAGAAATCATTGTTACCACTGATGCCAGGGCGACTTGAATATGATCTCAAGGAGTTATAGGAATCTTCATGTAGATGTGAAACCTGGACATGTCAAATTATGTTCTGATGGTACCGTCTCATTGGATGCCATGTCTTATCATCCAGAAGCTGTAACTATTAGATTTAGTTGTGAGAACACTACACTGCTTAGAGATAGAAATAATTCCAATTCGCCTGGGTATTGTTGTGCATCTTACTACACTGAACTGACGGGATGAAGAATACAAATACATTATTGTTCCGTCCTTTGTCTGAAAAGGAGATTAGACTTGAAGAAGTGCTAGGCAGGAAATAGGTAGGTTAGGAGATGTGAGACGATATAGTTTTGATCAAATTTGATGTTTCCGTCAACTCCAGAGTAACGTACTATGTTTGTGTGTCCTCTTATATCCTAATAACTGAATTTTGCATGATGCGGCTCAATATTCCTTGCATCAAGTTGCTTCAGCCAATCTTTTGTGTGCTAGCTTAGCTGAGATCATGGAGTTTTGAGAAGTGAGAACAAATTTAGTTTTGCGTTTCCGTGCAATTTCTAGGATGAACAGGTATGTCAGATTCGTGACCTTTCTTAAGCTCATCTTTGTATTTAATTCTCATGCATGCAGCGTTGGATATTTTTCTGGCATGCTTAAGCCTGGCAGACAGTTCACCTGTAAATTCAAATCACACATAACTAACTAAGGCCGTGTTCGGAATCCATCTCATCCGCTCCGACTCCGCACATTTGTGAAGCTCAGTTTAGCCCGCTCCGTAAAAATGAGCTAGAGGCTCGTCTGCTCCGAAGCAGAGTGGAGGGAGCGGAGAGGAGCCGAACGCGGCTTAAACCGTACTTTGAGTAGGCTTTCAAATGTCACACCTAATGCTGAGACATCTTCATGAAAAATTGCTACTACCTTGGAGAATTGAGCAGATTGATAATGATGTTATACTAGTAATAAAAATACTTGATTGAGGAATACATAGTTGATTGAATGTGACGTGAGCCCGTACGTGCTGCTTAGTTCATGAAATCGGAAGGAGGCCGCGACCAGACCAAAGCTGGCCGACGGACCACGAATTCACAGGCTGGCCCGTTAGCATGCTTCCCCGGCCTGTAACGAATTCGACCCGGCGGGAGCTCCTAACGGCGTTTTCTATTTGGCGCTGTAAGCTCCCGTACCGGGCACACACCACCTTCGACCTCGGCTTTGCCCATTTATGTATTTTTCTTGTTCCCTCAAACATAAGAAAAAACAGTGTACCTAGGATTCGATCTCAGAACCTCAAAAGTTCATTCATTTAATAAAGTTAAAAAAATCGTCAACTTTAAAAAAATCATTGATTTTGAAAAGAGCTCATCAATTTTGCAAAAAGTTCATTCAATTTGAAAAAAGTTCACCGAATTTGATGAAAAAGTTCATTTGTAATAAACAAAATTCACAAGTTTGGAAAAAAGTTCATGAGTAATAAAAAAATATCAATTTTGGAAGAAAAAATCACGAATTTAAAAAGTAGTTCATTGATTTTAAAAATAAATCATCAACTTCGAAAGAAAGTTTGTCGATTTTGGAAAAAGGATCATGAAATTTTAAGAATAGTTCATGGATTTGAGAAAAAGTTTATAAATTTGAAGAAAGTATTCACATTTAAAAAGATCACGCACTTAAAAATATTAAAGGAAAGGAAAACGGAAAGAATAGAAAGAAGAAAGAAGAAAAAACCTAATATAAGACGTCTAGAAAGCTAAAAAAGAAAACCCCGATCGGAAGCTTCTGGACGTTAAGGCACAACAAAAGAAGGAAAACGGGTATGGAAACCCGAAGCATGTTGTGGCCGACCTGGTTACCATGGTTAGTACTGAACCGCGAAGTTCTGGGATCAAATCCCAGGTATGTCGTTCCTTGATGGTTGAAGGAATGAGAAAAAGAATAAATGGGCCGAGCGCAGGTCGAAGGAGGGTGTGTGCCCGGTAGTGAAATAGGCTTTAATGGGCGCTTAAGGCGCCAAATAGGAAACACCGCTCCTAGCGGGCGCGTCCAGCGCCAATTACCAGTTCTGGCGCCTAGAGAGAACTTTAGTTGGCTGCTTTTTGGAAGCCCATCCGGTGGCTGATTGTTTCTTTGTTTATCCACCTAATTTATTTTGGCAAAAAATGCTAGTAATTTTTGGGTAAATGAATGAAAAATAAATAACTCATTCTAATAAAGAAGTACTAAAAAACATCACAAATTACTTGCATATTTGTGATTTTTCTAAGAAATCACAAAATTGAAATGAATTTATCAATTTTGAAAAAAAAACTCATTGATTTTGAAAAGTGTTCATTGGATTTGAAAAAAGATCATCAACTCTGACGAAGTAGTTCATCAAAATAGAAAAAAGTTCATCAAGTTTGAAAAAACATTCATTGATTTTTAAAAGGTTCATCAATTTTAAACAAAGTACACAAATTTGAATAAAAGTTCGTCGCATTTGAAAAAAATCATCAAATTTTGAAAAAACTCATCAAATTTGAAAAAGTTCATGGGTTTTGAAAAAAATCGAATTTGAAAAAAAGTTCATCCAATTTGGAAAAGTTTATCAAAAATTGAGGATAAATTTTCATCAATTTGAAGAAGAAGATTAAAAATTTAAAAAGTTTACCGAATCAAATAAAAAGGAAAAAGAAAAAAAAGTAAAAGAAAGAAAAATATTCAACTAACAACTTCGGGTGTGGTGGCGTTGTGGTTAGTAGGACATTTGCTATACGTATAAAAAGAAAAAGAGGAGGTGTGTATGCACTAGTGGCAGGTTGGCGTAGTGGTTAGTAAAGTTAGTTCTCAACAATGAGATCGCTGATTTGATTCCAGTCGCACACACTTTCACACGCTCCTTTTTGGAGTTCCAAACAGAAAAAAGTAGTTGGGTAGGCCCTACACGGGAGGCTTCAGGAGCCCGTTTGCAAAATGCATACAAACAGACGCCTTCAGCGCCAGTTGTCGCAACTCGTTCACGCGCAGCACTCCTGGGTCGGCCCAACAATCTGCCCTAAAACACAGCGAAAAAATTCAAGGTTTTATTCCTGCAGAATAGCAGGATAGTCGCTCAAAAAAGATGGCGTGAACGCAGCTAGCTTTGCCTTTGCGGTCGGTCTACGGTGACGAAGCAGGCCGTTATCTGGAACGGTTTTTTCCCTCTAGTTAGGGTTTTGCTTTCTCGGGGGGCAATTGTCGCCGCCGTCGAGTTTTGATCTTCCCCGCCCGCGACCCCCACACAACTACTCCTCCTGGACTGCGGGAGGGCCTCTCGGCGTCTCCTGGCCGGGGGCCTTGGCTGTTTTCGGAGGATCGGGGGCATAGGGCGACTGCAGAAACCCGATCTTTAAACTCGGGTTAGGGTTTCGACATGGCGGCAGATGGATCTCCGCGTCCGGAGGGGATCAGCGACGTCGCAAGGATGATGGAAGAGCTAGGGCTGAAGGAGGAAGACCTGGACGACGTGATCTTCGATGAGAAAGACGTCCCGTAGGAGCCGGCTAGGTGGATTGCTCTCGCTAGGGTTAATTCCGATAAACCCTACAGTCAGTTTTGGTTCTTCAAGAACATAAGAGCGGCATGGGATCTCGCACAAGAAGCTAAGTTCAAGCCTTTAGAGGAGAACCTCTACACTATCCAATTTTCCTGTCAAGGGGATTGGGAGAGGGTCATGCATGAGGGACCGTGGCACTTCCGAGGTGATGCAGTAATTCTCAAGGAATATGATGGGGTGACGAAGCCATCGACTGTCAGGTTGGACTAAATCGAGATATGGATCCAGATTCACGATGTACCGCTCCTCTACGCCCACCTGGTTCCTTCCCTTGCAGCCAAAGTGGGAGAGGTCCTCTTCACTGAAGCCCAGTCGCACGATTTCACGGGAAACTTCTACCGAGTGTGGGTCAGGATAAACGTCACCAAGCCGCTTAAGAACGTTGTATCTATGATCAGGGGGCGAGAGGCAAATCTACAAGGTCAAATATGAAAAGCTACTGGATTGGTGTGCAGTATGCGGCATGCTAGGCCATCTCTACAAGGAACATGGTACATGCATTCACCCTCCATCGGCTCTTGTCTTTAAGGAGCTCAGGGAAAATTGGTTCATGAGGAACGGAAGCGGTCCCGGAGGTGGCCGTGGACGCAGGGGGGCGTAGAGGAGGACGAACTGGGAGAAGCGGGGGCTCAAGCTCTCAGCATGATGGGGCCGAAGCTGAATACTCTGAGCAGGACTTGGAGATGTTGGACGCTGAAAGGGTCAGGAAAAGGGGGTCCGAACCACCCGTGAATCTAAGACCGGAGACGATACCGAAGGAATCTGAACAATCCCCGGCGGGGATACAAGGGAAGATGCTTGCACTGCCTCCCCCAACGGTGCCATCAAGCCCGAGTTCTACACAGGAAACAAAGAGAGAAAAGGTGGGGACAGAGACGGAGAAAGTTTCAGCGGTGAAGTCCATGTTTCTTAGCAAGATAGATCCAAAGTTGGCGGGCCCGAGTGACGGGCACCGCCGAGCCCAATGAGTGTTCTTTGCTGGAACTGTCGTGGCATGGGTAAAGCCGCGACGGTTCGTGAACTTCGCGATTTTGCGAGGAAATTTGCCCCTACCCTGTTATGTATCGTAGAAACCCAGTTGGAAGGCTCTAGGGTAGAAGCTTTAACAGGAACACTTGGTTACGATAATGGTTATGATGTTAGCAGTCGTGGTAGAAGTGGAGGTATCGGTTTGTTTTGGAACAATGCAATAAATATTGAGATTTTGGGTTACTCTAATTATCATCTTGATTGCTCGGTCCTTGAACCGGGCGATGACCCTTGGAGATTAACCGTAATATACGGCGAAGCTCAAACCCACCTGAGGTACAAGACATGGGACACTTTAAAAAACATCAGTACTCTGAGCAGTCTCCCGTGGCTCTGCGTGGGTGATTTTAATGAAGTGTTACGTCCAGATGAGCATGTGGGAGTCGGGCAATGTAGCAATGCGCAGATACAAGCCTTTCGAGATGTCGTTGATGTTTGCATGTTGCTGGACATTGGCTATTCTGGTATTCCATGGACATTTGAAAAGAAGGTAACTGGAGGTACTTTCACGAGGGTGCGCCTCGACAGAGCCCTGGTGTCGGCTGAGTGGCACGCACGCTTTCCTCTGGCCGATCTAGCACATATGGTGGCTACCACATCATATCACAGCCCGATATTAGCAAGAACGAACACAGATCAGAGGAGAAGTTAGAGTTCTAGCTCATTTAAATATGAGGTCATGTGGGAGGGCCATGATTCCTGGAGCAGTAAGATTACCGAGGCATGGGCAACGCACGGAGCCGCCACCAGGGTAGAAGAGCTCAGAGCTAAACTCTCAGCGGTGTCACAGGATTTGGGCCGATGGAACAGAGACACTTTTGGGAGTTTCCGCAAGGAGATCAAACAGCTCAAGGGAGAGCTTGAGAAGCTCAGGTCGGACACAAGCCGTACTGCGCCAACACATGTTGAGCTCAAAATCAATGAGAAGCTTGTAGAGCTATATCACAGGGAGGAAATTATGTGGAGGCAGAGATCAAGGGTGGAGTGGCTCACTTCGGGTGATAGGAACACCAAAAAAATTCACTTAAGGGCAAGTATCCGTCGAAAGAAGAATATGATCAAGGCTTTGCAAAACTCGCTGGGGGTAATTACAGATGATCCGAAGGAGTTGAAGGAGATGGTAAATGGCTTCTATAAGACTCAGTATACATCGGAGGGGTGAGCAATATGGAGAGAGTTTTAAATTGCGTGCCAACTAAAGTGTCGGCAGAGATGAACGACATGTTGTGTGCCCCCTACTCAAATGAGGAGGTTAAGGCAGCCTTGTTTCAAATGTTCCCAACAAAAGCGCCCGGTCCCGACGGTTTTCCGGCACACTTCTATCAAAGACATTGGGAGTTATGTGGTGCAGAGGTGACAGATGTTGTTTTGAGGATTGTGAGAGGGGAAGAAACTCCGGAGAGCATAAACGACACCATCCTCGTTCTGATTCCCAAGGTAACAAATCCTTCCATCTTGTCACAATTTAGGCCTATTAGCCTCTGCAATGTCCTATACAAAATTGCATCAAAGGTCATTGCAAATAGGTTGAAGCAAATTCTACCAGATATCATATCTGAGGAGCAGTCGGCTTTCGTCCTAGGCAGACTCATAACAGATAATATTATAAGTGCTTATGAGTGTCTTCATTTCATGAAGCGCAGTAAAGCGAAGGCTAATAGCTATTGTGCTCTTAAGCTTGATATGATGAAAGCGTATGACAGGCTGGAGTGGGACTATTTGGAGGCCATAATGGGAAAGCTAGGGTTTGCCGTCCCCTGGATAAAAACTGTCATGAGCATGGTGCAGCCTGTTTCTTTTTCAGTACTGTTTAATGGAGAAAAGCTTGATCAGTTTGTACCAACCAGAGGTATAAGGCAGGGAGATCCGATATCCCCTTACCTTTTCTTAATTGCAGCGGAGGGCCTTTCGTGCCTCCTGAAAACCAGTTCTTCGTCATCAAACATTGTAGGGTTAAAGGTGTCACCTATGGCTCCCGCCGTGAACCACCTTCTCTTCGCCAATGATAGCCTGCTGCTTTTTAAGTCAGGGAATGAGGGGGCAGTAGCGGTATCAAACCTACTGGACACATACTGTTTGGCATCGGGACAGAGGATAAATCACGATAAGTCATCAAGTTTTTCAGCAGAGGCTGCCCGCAACAGGTTAGAGATGATATGAAGAATATTTTGAATGGACAAAATGAGTCACTCAGTGACAGGTACCTGGGTATGCCAATGGAGGTCGGACACTCGAATAATGGGACCTTCAAGTACTTGCGGGATCATGTTTCGGAAAAGGTGAAAGGTTGGATGGAAAAACTCTTATCCTCCGCAGGGAAAGAAGTACTAATCAAGGCGGTTGCTCAAGCAATTCCAGTATACTCTATGGCATGCTTCCATCTCCCTCGGTGACTATGCGTAAGTGTTACTTTGCTAATCAGACAATTCTGGTGGGGGAGCAAACAAGGAAAGGGGAAGCCTAGCTGGGTGGCTTGGGACGTGATGACATTACCAAAGAACCTTGGATGCCTTGGTTTTCGAGATATGGAGATCTTTAACTTGGCCCTCTTAGCTTGGCAGTCCTGGCGTATGTTGCAAAAACCCCTGTCGTTGAGCGTGAGGATCCTGAAAGTAGTCTATCATCCTGATACAGATATCTTCGGTGCAGCCTTGGGATCACACCCCTTGCAGATCTGGCGAGCCATTCTTGATGGTCGGGACATTATGGTTCAAGGTTTGGTGCGCAGGATTGGAGATGGGGAATCAACCAATATCTGGGAGGACAACTGGTTTCCGAGATCACATGCGAGAAGGCCTATTGCTTGTGTGATCCCTGAACCACCAAGGAAGGTGGCTGAGCTGATCGACCATTCCTCGTCTACCTGGAACGAGAACTTGGTGTGTTCGGTGTTTATACCAATAGACGCAGAGGCCATCTTACAAATTCCTCTTTGCACAAGACAAATAGATGACTTCTGGGCTTGGTCTGAGGATCGAAAGGGTATCTTTTTAGTGCGTTCAGCGTACCGGATGATTCAACGGACAAAGCTAGGCCGAGAGGCATGGTTGTACGAGTAGGGGGGCTCCTCCGACTACCAGGGCGCTGACCAAGGCTGGACTGATCTTTGGCGGATCAGGGTTCCCTCCAAGCTGAAATTTTCCAAACACCCTTTGCTATCAACAGCTTTGTTACATCATACATAGCAGAACTAAAATCATTACAGCAGCCTGGAGTGGTCGGAAGGGGCCGCCCCAACGCCGCCCAAATCATTGGTTGGCACCTCCGGATGGGCTAGTAAAACTCAATCTAGACGCAGCGGTGGGACGATCGCTTGGAGCAGTGGCAGCTGTCTGCAGAGATCGAGATGGTGTTTTCATGGGAGCATCGGCGGTGGTTTTCCCCAACTTGTCAGATCCCGGCATTCTAGAGACACTTGCTATCAGGGAGGCACTGGCTTTATCCGATGATCTCTACGTCCGAAGGATCCATGTGGCATCGGATTGCAAGGTGGCCGTCGACGATATCCATCAGCAATATAAAGGGAGCTACGGTGCAATTGTGCAGGAGATTATGCAATATAAATCGTCCTTTGAAACTTGTAATATTATTCATGAGTTTAGGAGCTCGAATATCGAGGCTCACAAACTGGCAAAGCACGCTTTATCTCTTGGGACTGGCCACCATGCTTGGTTAGGCCAGCCCAACGAACTTGATTTCGTCCGTGTAAACATTGTGACGATCTAATAAAGCTTTGCGGTTTGTCTAAAAAAAGTAGGATAGTCGCTCATAACCACCAGGTCGAGCTCTTTCCGTTGACCACACATAGGAAAAAGCAATATTTGTCCCTTCCTTTAGTTAACGTAGTACTTTTATATATACCCAGTATAAATTATTTTAGAAAGAAAGTATAAATTCGAAACAGGCACGAATTTGAAAAAAAGGTTCATACAAATTGGAAAGTGTTCGTGGAAATGAAAACAAATTATCAATTTTGAAAAAAAAATCATCAAATTTGAAAAAAAGTTCATCATCTCGGAAATAAGTCCACAAATTTGAAAAAACGGTCATCGATTTTGAAAAGAAATTCACAAATTTGGAAAAAGTTCATCAATTTTGAAAAAAGTTCATCGACTTTTCAATAAAGTTCATCAATTTTCAAAAATAATTTATCGAATTTGAAAAATGTTCATTCGAATTTTAAAGAAAGTTCATTGGTTTTGACGAAAGTTCATCAATATTGAAACAAGTTCACGAATTTGAAAAAAGTTCATCAATATTGAAAAAAGTTCACGAATATGAAATAAAACTTCATCGAATTGAAAAAAAGTTTCATCGAATATGAAAAAAATTCATTAATTTTGAAAGAAAGTTCATCAAACCAGGAAGAAGAGAAAATATAAAAAGAAAAAAGAAAACATGACAAAAAGGAAGATAAGACGAGAAAAAGATGGAAGTAAGCATATCTAGTTGCGGTGGAGGGGTAGTTACTTCAGTGTGCAACTAACCAGGAAGTCCCCGGTTTGATTTACAGCACTAGCGTTGTTTTTGCGTTTTGGAAAACAGGGAAAAAAGCTTGATGGGCCGGCCCAGCTCACAGGGCGAGGTGTGAGCTTCAGGCGCCCGTTCCGAATAGGAAATGCCGGTCTCGTTTACTCGCAAGCTAACCCATGTGCCGAGATGGCATGTGTCGTTTACTCGCAGGCTAACTCATAGAGTTCGTCCCATCGGGTACATCATGGATCCGAGCCCAGATGTCAAATTTGTACAACTGGAGCATGAATGGCTGTGCAAATCCATCATAGGAGACTAGTATCACCGTGCATCCTCTGAAAGTCCAGGGTCCGCCCTCCATAACCTTGCACCAATCCTGAAGGCGGGAGAATTGAGCGATAAAAGGATCATCACCTAGAGATGAGAATTTGACTTGATCTTCTACTTCTCAAGCATAGAATCAAATTCAAGTTTGAAGCTCAACTCTCCAGCTGGATTGATCAGTACCTAGGTTAAATTTCATAACATGATGGGATTTGATAGAGCAGGAATTGGTTGACTTAGTCCTATGTGACTTGTAAACTTCTGTAAATACTTTTGTTTTAATTAATTTATACCATAGAACGATTGTTCTACGGGTTTCGGTTCAAAAAAATAAGAATTTGACTTCCCTTGCTAGATCCCAGGCTATACGCATCTGCTTATAAAACCAAAGCTCGCCATCTTCTTTCTGGATGTACAGTTTGATCACGGCCAACTAGTTGAGTTTTCGGGCGGCTGATCTAGCTCCTCAAACACCACATCGTCGAAGTTCGTCTCTGACAATCCTAGATTTCCATCATCTCGTCGAGATCTTTCTTCTCCTGGTCAACACTGCCAAGTCCATATTGCAAACCCAATGCCATGGCCAAAACCCGAGCACACGAGCAGGAAACACTCTTACCCTTGACAGCCAAAAACCTACCACCAAAGAACGATGCAAAGACCAGGAAGCGACATGAGGCTCACCCCTGAATCAGTCCGAACAATCATTTCTGGTGAGGCGGATGGGATCTGGATGGGGATAGGTCTCAATGCCGGCAGAGGCGATGAGAGTAACAAACCCTAACGTGAGGGGAGAAACTAATATGAGTTACACGCTTCATTTAGCTACTTATAAGTTGTTGTTTCACACTTTGATACTTTTTTTGGTTAATAAATGATTGTGTGCATCGCTTGAGACAGAGGCCAACAAAATCCTATTTTTTAGAAGAAGGAAAATGGTATTTCGTCTTCCTTCAGCGACCGATCATTGTTTCCTTCGATCCAGTTTGAGACGGGTCGATCGGCCAGAGCTTTCTAGGTGGTATTGATGTCTACTACACAACTTTATTCTTGTAAAAACGTGTTGGGCCTCCAACCGCAGAGTTTTGTAGGACAGTAGCAATCTCCCCTCAAGTGGATGACCTAAGATTTATCAATCCATGGGAGGCGTAGGATGAAGATGGTCTCTCCCAAACAATCCTGCAACCAAATAATAAAAAGTCTCTTGTGTCCCCAACACGCCCAATACAATGGCAAATTGTATAGGTGCACTAGTTCGGCGAAGAGATGGTGATAAAAGTGTAATATTGATGGTAGAAATATATTTTTATAATCTGAATAAATAAAAACAGCAAGGTAGCAAATAGTAAATGGGCACAAAAACGGTATTTCAATGCTTGAAAATGAGGCCTAGGGTCCGTACTTTTGCTAGTGCAATCTCTCAACAGTGCTAATATAATTGGATCATATAACCACTCCTCAAAGTGCGATGAAGAATCACTTCAAAGTTCCCATCTAGCGGAGAATATAAGAAGAAATAGTTTGTAGGGTACCAAACCACCTCGAAGCTATTCTTTCCAATCGCTCTATCCAAGAGTTCAAAAAATAACACCAAATAATTTCAGATTCGTAATACTCAATCCAACACAAGGAACCTCAAAGAGTGCCCCAAGATTTCTACCGCAGAAACAAAGACAAGAACATGCATTAACCCTATGCGTAGATTACCCCAATGTCACCTCGGGGATCCGCGAGTTGAGTGCCAAAACACATATCAAGTGAACCAATATGGTACCCCATTGTCACCACGAGTATTCATATGCAAGACATATATCAAGAGCTCTCAAATCCATAAAAGTATTCAATCCGATAAAATAAAATCTCAAAGGGAAAACTCAATTCATCATAAAAAGATAGAGAGGGGAAAACATCATATGATCCAACTATATTAACAAAGGCCGCGATACTTGAAGATCATGACATCTCAAGAACACGAGAGAGAGAGAGATTAAACACATAGCTACTGGTACAAACCCTCAGCCCCGAGGGTGGACTACTCCCTTCTCATCATGGTGGCCGTCGGGATGATGAAGATGGCCACCGGTGATGATTCCCCCCTCTGACAGGGTACCGGAAAGGGGTCTAGATTGGTTTTTGGTGGCTACAGAGCCTTGCGGCGGAGGAACTTCTGATCTAGATTAACCCTGAGGGTTTTCGGAATATTTGGGATTTTATAGGGTAAAGAGGGGGTGCGGGAGGCCACCGAGGTGGGCACAACCCACATGGGCGCGGCTGGGCCCCCAGGCGCGCCCTGGTGGGTTGTGCTCCCCTCGGGGTACCCCCCTAGGTGCTGCTCTGGCCCATTGGTTGTCTTCTGGTCTATAAAAAATCCACAGAAAATTTCGCGGTGTTTGGACTCCGTTTGATATTGATTTCCTGCGATGTAAAAAACAAACAAAAAATAGCAACTAGCATTGGGCACTGGGTCAATAGGTTAGTCCCAAAAAATGCTATAAAGTTGCTATAAAATAATTGTAAAACATCCAAGCATGATAATATAACAGCATGAATACTTCATAAATTATAGATACGTTGGAGACGTATCAGCATCCCCAAGCTTAATTCCTACTCTTCCTCGAGTAGGTAAATGATAAAAGAAATAATTTATTAAGTGTGAATGCTAGCAAAGTGCATAAGTTTGATCAATGGCAATTTCAATCACTTTTCCTAGCATCATAACAACAATTCTTTCTTATAAAACTTCTCATGTTAAAGTAGCAACCAATTCACATGTTAAGATTCGAACGATGAATTCTCTTGAAACTCAATAACCTATGTTCTCAGTCACCAAGCAATTGTAATTCAACTTATTCAACAGAGTTTAAGTAAGAGCTCTACATACTCAACCATCATATAGTATTCTATGATTGCTAACACTCACCGCATACACATGAGCAAAATGTTTCAACCGGACACATAGAAAGATAGGGTCTTATAATTTCGCCTCCCAACGTATTCACCTCAAGGGTGATGTCAACAATAATAACTCATGCTACCCATATCCAACTGGATATATGTGCCTAGGTCTTTCCTCACCACATGATGCTTGCCAAAAGAGAAAAATAAAAAGGAATAGTGAGAAAAACTTTACTCTTGCATGGAAGTAAATACATAAAAGTAAAAAATAGGCCCTTCGCAGAGGGAAGCAGAGGTTGGCATGCGCTTATTTGTTTGCATGCTCAACCCCTTAGTGCAAAAGAACGTCACGTTATATTGCCCCTTGTGATAGCAACCTTTATTATGCAGTCTGTCACTTTTCTTCTTTACCATCACAAGTTCGTACAACGCTCAATTTTCTCATACACTAAATGATCTAACACTTTTAGAAGCAATTTTTATTGCCTTATTGTACCGATGACAACTTACTTGAAGGATCTTGCTCAATCCTTAGGTAGCTATGGTGGACTCTTGAAGATAAGATTTGGGTTTAAGGGTTTTTGGATGCACAAGTAGTATCTCTACTTGGTGCAGAATTTTTGGCTAGCAAAGATGGGGGGGGGGGGCAAGCACCACATGTTGAAGGATCTATGAAAATATAACTTCTATGTGAATATGAACAAACATAAATCATTACATTGTCTTCCTTGTCCAACGTCAACAATTTTGGCATATAATATTTTGATGGGGGCTCACAATCACAAAAGATTTCCAAGATAGTGTATTTGCATGTGAAAGTTCTCTTCCTTCTACTAATCATTCATGAATTGCTTGTATGACCAATATTGTGATTGTCAAGCCTCAAAAGATTTCACTTTATAAACTCAATGTGAAGCTACCACTAGGCATGATATAATTTCAACTTCATGATATTCAATTCATTCAATAATTTACTCATAGGATATAAGTGAAGCACGAGAGTAAATGAAAAGCTACTCCAAAAAGATATAAGTGAAGATCAAGCGAGTAGTTATGTAAATAGGTAGCTATTTGAGGACTCTCTCTTATTCAAAAACTTTCAGATCTAAGCATTTTATATAACAGCAAGCAAAACAAAATAAAATGACATTCCAAGAATAGCACACATCATGTGAAGAAGCAAAAACTTAGGCTCAACCGATACTAACCGATAATTGTTGAAGAAGAAAGGTGGGATGCCTACCGGGACATCCCCAAGCTTAGATGCTTGAGACTTATTGAAGTATTATCTTGGGATGCCTAGGGAATCCCCAAGCTTGAGCTTTTGTGTCTCCTTAATTCCTTTTATATCACGGTTTTCCTAAATCTCACAAGCTTCGTCCACACAAAACTCAACAAGAACTCGTGAGATAAGTTAGTATAAACTAATGCAAAAACCTTATCATTCTCTACTGTAGCAAATCACTAAAATTATCATTCAACAGTTGATACTAAATGCCTCTGCATATTTAATACTCCTATCCTCAAATAGAACCATTAAACAAGCAAACATATGCAAACAATGCAAACATAACAGCAATCTGCCAAAACAGTACAGTCTGTAAAGAATGCAAGAGTATCAATACTTCCCTAACTCCAAAAGTTATGAATATTAACCACACTGTATAAAATATGTCAGATCTTATTTTGCAAAAAGTTTCAACAGTTTATCACATTCTAACTTTTCTAGGGAATTTTTGCAACATCGATAAACTTTCTATTTTGAAACAGCAACATGTAGACTTGCAAAGAAAGCATGACACAGGCTATACTTGATATTTTTGTTGAAAAGAAAGATGAAAAATATTATTCTAAATAACAAAAAGCAAATTCTAACAAAATAAAAATGATTCTCTAATAAAAACACATATCATGTGACGAATGAAAACATAGCTCCTAGTGAGGTTACCGATAATGTTGGAGACAAAAGAGGGGATGCCTTCCGGGGCATCCCCAAGCTTAGTTTCTTGGATCTTACTTGAATATTACCTTGGAGTGCCTTGGGAATCCCCAATCTTAGGGTCTTGTCACTCCTTATTCTCCTCATATCGACATCTCACCCAAAACTTGAAAACTTCAATCACACAAAACTTAACGGAACTTTGTGAGATAGGTTAGTATGATAAAGAGCAAACCATTTCACTTTGGTACTGTCAAAGACAAGATTCATAATTGCTTCCACACAATTCCAACTCTAGCATATCATTACCACAATTTATATTGAGCAATATAAGACATAGAAACTAGAAAACAAGCAAAACTATGAATTGAAAACAGAATCTATCAAAAATAGAATAGTTTGTAGTAATATCTACTCCAACCATATTTCGGATACTCCAAAAATTCTGAAAAATAGTAAAACCTAGGTAATTTTTCTATTAATATTCTGCAAAAAGAATCGACATTTTATCACTCTTCTGTTAAAAATCAAAATTGTTTTCCTGGGAGCAAAAGTTTCTATTTTTCAGCAAGATCAAATCAACTATCACCATAGACCATCCCAAAGGCTTTACTTGGCACTTTATTGAAACAAAAGCTATAAAACATGATTAATACAGTAGCCTAATCATGTGAACACACAAAAAGTAGGCAAAAGTGTTGGGTTGTCTCCGAACAAGCGCTTTTCTTTAATGCCTTTTAGCTAGGCATGAGGATTTCAATGATGCTCGCATAAAAGATAGGAATTGAAACATAAAGAGAGCATAATGAAGCATATGACTATCACATTTAAGTCTAACCCACTTCCTATGCACAGGGATTTTGTAAGCAAACAACTCATGGGAACAAGAATCAACTAGCATAGGAAGGCAAAACAAGCATAACTTCAAAACTTTCAACACACAGAGAGGAAACTTCATATTATTGCAATTCCTACAAGCATAAGTTCCCCCCTCATAATAATTTTCAGTAGCATCATGAAGAAATTCAACAATATAACTATCAAATAAAACATTCTTTTCATGACACAAAAGCATAGAAAACTTATTACTCTCCACATATGCAAATTTCTTCTCATCAATAGTAGTGAGAGCAAACTCAACAAAATAACTATCATGAGAGTGAAAATTAAAATCATGATGACAAGTTTCATGGTTATCATTATTCTTTGTAGCATACATGTCATCATCATAATCATCATAGATAGCAACTTTGTTACCATAGTCAATTGAGGCCTCATCCAAAATGGTGGATTTATCACTAAATAAAGTCATGACCTCTACAAATCCACTTTCATCATTATAAGAATCATAAATAGGAGGCATGCAGTTATTATAACAAATTTGCACATCAAATTTAGGGGGACTAAAAATATCATATTCATCAAACATAGCATCCCCAAGCTTATGGCTTTGCATATCATTAGCATCATGGATATTCAAAGAATTCATACTAACCACATTGCAATCATGCTCATCATTTATACCAAACATTCTATTGAATTCTTCTTCTATCAATTGAGCACAATTTTCATTTCCATCATTTCACGAAAGATATTATAGAGATTAATAATATGAGACAACCTCAGTTCCATTTTTTGTAGTTTTCTTTTTATAAACCAAACTAGTGTTAAAACAAGAAACTAAAAGATTCAATTGCAAGATCTAAAGATATACCTTTAAGCACTCACCTCCCCGACAACGGCGCGAGAAAAGAGCTTCGTTGACGGGATGTGAGTGCCTCTTACGTAACCTCCCCGACAACGGCGCCAGAAATGAGCTTGATATCTACTATGCAACTTTATTCTTGTAGACACGTGTTGGGCCTCCAAGCACAAAGTTTTGTAGGACAGTAGCAATTTTCCCTCAAGTGGATGACCTAAGGTTTATCAATCCGTGGGAGGCGTAGGATGAAGATGGTCTCTCTCAAACAATCCTGCAACCAAATAATAAAAAGTCTCTTGTGTCCCCAACACACCCAATACAATGGCAAATTGTATAGGTGCACTAGTTCGGCGAAGAGATAGCGATAAAAGTGTAATATTGATGGTAGAAATATATTTTTATAATCTGAATAAATAAAAATAGCAAGGTAGCAAATAGTAAATGGGCACAAAAATGGTATTGCAATGCTTGAAAATGAGGCCTAGGGTCCGTACTTTCGCTAGTGCAATCTCTCAACAGTGCTAATATAATTGGATCATATAACCACCCCTAAAAGTGCGATGAAGAATCACTCCAAAGTTCCTATCTAGTGGGGAACATAAGAAGAAATCGTTTGTAGGGTACGAAACCAACTCAAAGCTATTCTTTTCGATCGATCTATCCAAGAGTTTGAAAAATAACATCAAATAATTTCAGATTGGTAATACTCAATCCAACACAAGGAACCTCAAAGAGTGGCCCAAGATTTCTACCCAAGAAACAAAGACATGAACGTGCATCAACCCTTATGCGTAGATTACCCCAATGTCACCTCAGGAATCTGCGAGTTGAGTGCCAAAACACATATCAAGTGAATCAATATGATACCCCATTGTCACCATGAGTATTCATATGCAAGACATATATCAAGTGCTCTCAAATCCATAAATGTATTCAATCCGATAAGACGAAATCTCGAAGGGAAAACTCAATTCATCACAACACGATAGAGAGGGGAAAACATCATATGATCAAACTATATTAACAAAGCCCACGATACATCAAGATCGTGACATATCAAGAACACGAGAGAGAGAGAGAGAGAGAGAGAGAGATTAAACACATAGTTACTGGTACAAACCCTTAGCCCTGAGTGTGGACTACTCCCTCCTCATCATAGTGGCCGTCGGGATGATGAAGATGGCCACCGGTGATGATTCCTCCCTCCGGCAGGGTGCCGAAATGGGGTCTAGATTGGTTTTCAGTGGCTACAGAGCCTTGCAGCAACGGAACTTCTGATCTAGGTTAACCCCGAGGGTTTTTGGAGTATTTGGGAATTTATAGGGTAAAGAGGGGGTGTGGGAGGCCACAGAGGTGGGCACAACCCACCTGGGCGCGCCTGGGCCCCCAGGCGCGCCCTGGGGGGTTGTGCCCCCTCGGGGCACCCCCAGGTGCTGCTCTGGCCCACTGGTGGTCTTCTAGTCCATAAAAAATCCACCAAAAGTTTTGCTGTGTTTGGACTCCGTTTGATATTGATTTCCTGTGATTTAAAAAACAAGCAAAAAACAGCAACTAGCACTGGGCACTGGGCTCTGGGTCAATAGGTTAGTCCCAAAAAAATGATATAAAGTTGCTCTAAAATGATTTTAAAACATCCAAGAATGAAAATATAATAGTACGAATACTTCATAAATTATAGATAAGTTGGAGACGTATTAGGTATGTCTACATAGGATACTTGAGTCGGCGACCTATTCTAGATATCAGATGAACCTTACATGTGGGACCCACCATGCATGCATTTTTCTGTTGGTACATTTGGCTTACTATTAGATAAACATAATTGAATACTTTGACATTTGCTGGTCTGCTGAAGATATAGATCTAAGGCAACTCCAATGTGCTACACCAAACAGACCACATGTTGACACCAGATTTTGGCACGATGAAGAATTTATTTAAGATGGCCTTAAATGGAGAAGTGATCTACATGAAAGAGTTTCATATTGTTGATATGAACATCTTTGAATTTTGGGCCATCACCGTCCGATTTCATCTCGAAGGCCGAAACTATGCTCAAAGTACTGAGATCTTATATTCAGAGTACAGTTTGGCCGATTAAGCCCCCAAGGCGACCTCATATGAGAAAATGTTCTACATGGATTATCTTTGTCTCGTCTAATTGATCAATTTTGATATAAAAATTATCTCAATCCAGGATTGTATGCAAAAGTTAAAGCCATTCGAGTGCAGCCCTGCCAGGAGGCTACATATGGCGCGCCCCACCAGACATGATGTGTGATGGGTAGCGCCACCACTCGGCTGTCTTGCGCGAGTGATTCGGCCCTGAAGATGGCCTTCAATCGCAAAACGTTCAACATGAAAGTTGTTCGTCTCGTCGAAATGATTAAATTTCCTTTTGGGCACATCTTCATATGAGATCGTTCGTAGCCTGTGAGAGTCAAAAACTAAACTACTGTCCCAGACTTACCTAAATCCGAGTTTGGTTAATTTTGGAAAGATTTGGACGTTATTTGGAGTCCTTTTATTGTACGGGAAGTACATCCTCCTCTTATATTGACAAGAGGTGATGGTTGATTGAACAACACACAATCGTACAAATCATCTACTACTTTTTCGTGTTCATCTATCCCCTACCCTTGTATCTTTCTTCTCGTTCTTCGTCGTTCTTCAGCAATGGAGGGTTGCGAATCCACGAGGCTCTAGGGGTGGTCAAGGCGACCTAGGCAGCTCATAGACATCGCGCGCCCTGACGGGGTCCCTCCTGGGCGTGTGGGATTTTGGGTCTACAAAAGCGCCCGCCGGATTGCTTGCGTACCGCGCTTCCGGACGAGTCTCCTTCGACGTGAGCTGCGGTGCATCACCCTCGGTGTTGGAGGTACACGGTGACGTGTTCGTGTGCGAACACACTTTTTGGCGACTCCGTTGGGGACAAAGCTTTGAACGGTCTCCAGCCCATTCTTGCTACGAAGAGATCGTCATCTAGGGTTTACAATCTACAAAGGTAATATGAATACCCAAGTCCCTACCGTAGATGCAAATAATCCATGTGGTGTTACTACATCCTTTGGTGAGTATACTCTATCGGCCAACCCTAGATTATTCAATCATGCATCTAATTACGTGCAAAGGCCGATTCAAAGTAATTTACATGCTACAACTTCTTATGATATTAGTAACATGCATCATATGTACTCCAACTCTCATGCATGGGCTACCCCACAAATCGTTACGTCGATGAACAACATGATGAGTTCACTTAATCAAGTTGAAACACGTCACATAGGAACTTCCATTGGTATGCGGCAAAGTGTTTCAGCTTTTTATTCATTGGCAACTAATTTGCAATATACGGGTTCAACCATGCCAATGGATGGGAGAATTGGCCATGCTACTACTAGCTATTCGGCCAGTTACTCTCAACCGTCATATGCTACACCTCATGTCAGTAATTTTTTAGCACCATACACAACTATAGATGTTCACAATTCGGCTTCACACCTTCCTGGTCATAGCCGAATAAATGTAAATTTTACAGGAGCGATTGTGCCCAATATTGTAGAAGATGAGGTAGTGGTAGCCGCATTGAAGAGTTTAGCCCACAATAAGAGGATTAGTGTTCTTTGCCTTGAACAACATGAAAAGGGGCTATTTCCTGATTATGCGGCAATAAAAGCTAGAGTTTTTCAAGAAGATGAATCTTTGTCAATTGATAAAATTGGCAAGAAAAATATGGTTTTACAACAATGCATATGCCATCACCTAGTACTACATCATATTATACACCCCCTACACAATTGCAAAGTTTCGCCAACACCCATGTGTCATTGCTGAAAGAATCTAAAAGCATTGGGGGGCAATCATATCCGGGGTGGGCTGAAATTGAGAAAAAACTTCAAGCCAATTTTACCGCTCGCTGCCAGAAACAAATAGAAAAAGAATTGGCTCAGATTAAAGAAGCATTGCCAATTGGTAGTATCAACGAAAAGAAGGATGATTCGGATCATCAAAGTGCTTCCGTTGAAAAAGCCGAATCAAGTAGTATATATTCCGAATCCATCAAATCCAAAGAGGCAAGTAGTATTGGGAAAGGGCATGGAAAGCATGGCAAAACGACCATGCTTGATTTTTCTGAAGTTAATGGAACCTACTTCCTGCCCTATGAGTTTCATGCCATAGGAATTACGATCTTCAAGAGCAAGAACATATAGTCGAACAGAGTTCGGTTGACAAAGATCTTCAAACTAATGATGCACGAAATCAAGAAAAATATGATGACAAGGCGTTGGGGAGCTATCCGAAGGCGGAGCAAGATATTATTCAAGTCACATCACCATCATGCTCTCCCAACATATTTGAAGAGGTATGTCTAGCAAGTAATTTACTTGTTTTCAGATTTAGTCATAACTCAATTATTGATGCATATATTAGAAAAATCTTCATAAGAAATATTCAGAGACCAATGAAGAAGGGTAATTTATTTATTAGCAATCAGATTGTCACAAAGCATATCGGTCAACATATTGCACCATTCAGACAGACCGGTAGCAAAAAATTATTGCATCCAACGTTTTCCCCATTGCTTTATCTAAAGCTCATATCTAATTGGGTAGCTTTGCTTACTTCTTACTTGGTTTACACTTGGTCTCAATTGAGACATGTGTGTTCTAACTATTTTTGTTTCAGAAATTTAAATCCAAGGTTAAAATATTTTGAGCAAACCGATGCGAGTATAGTTTCTTATCCAAAGACATCGTAGATAGAGTGCAAAACACAATGCATAGCCGAATGGGGTGATGCAAAATCTGAACCATTCGTTTGCTTACCTCCAAAGCCATTCTCATAGCAAGACCGGCTAAACAATAAGAAGTACACCTTCAATTCGAGTATGTGTGATCAAATATTTGATTTTTTGCTGAAAAATAATTACATTAGAATTCTTGATCACCATGTCAAGCCATCAATCCAAGGACGAATGTATGGTAAGTTGCATGATTTGTCCAAGCATAATTTTGAGGATTGCAACATGTTTCATCAAATAGTTAAATCGGCCATTGATAAAGGACGATTGAAATGTGTTGAAACACCAAGAGATGACCAGTCTATTCCGATTGGTCCTGATGGAAAAAGTTTTTTGCATCGGTTGCTTCAAGCTGATCAATTTAAACATGAGAAGGTAAAAACTACAGGTGACGGGATCAAGCTTTCAAGTAAAGAAGTTATTCAAGAGCACAATGAAAATATTCTTGAAGGAATGAGTTCTACCAAAGTTATAGTGAAGACGCCAAGGACTGGGGGGCAGCAAGCAAATCCTATGATCAATGAAAGCAAACAAAAAGAAAACAAAGGCCAAAATAAGTGCAAGGGTAAGAGATCAAAAATCACCTTCGCTGAATTATTAGATAAATATCAAAAGAAGAGTGAAGAGAAAAGTGCTTATCAGCCAAGTACTTTAGAAGCATCAAGATCACCCTCTAGGCGCAAATCCGAGGATCGGTATTGGCAAAGAGAAAAACTCAATGCAGCATATTCATATCCTTACTTTGGGCCACCAATGCTAATGTTGTGGATACCTCCTTAGGCTCATGTAAATCCACATCCATCATGGGACATATATGATACAAGGGCACATTCTCCATCTTATTTTAGATCATCTCACCAATACTATGCAACCCCAAGAAAATCAAAATTTGAACAATCACGCGTCAAAGACCGTTTCAATCATAAGGAATCGGTCCAGAGCTCAATGAAGAAGAGAGAGGTGGTCAAGAAAGTTTACCGTTGCTCTTTGTGATTGCGGTGGATTTATTGCAATCTGTAGTCAATGAGATGTGCTCCAGGAATATTCTATCTCTGCCAATCCCAACCAACTCCAATGATTACCCGATCGTACAATATGATGACGACACTTTAATTGTTCTTCCTGCGATAGATGAGCAGATCATTGCTTTCAAGGAGATGCTGGTCACTTTTGCTGAGTCAGCTGGTTTGCGTGTTAACTTTAGTAAGTCCTCTCTCATTCCTATAAACATGTCTGATGAGGAAGGTGCTAGAGTTGCCTCTCTGCTTGGATCTGATGTTGGGACGATACCTTTCACGTATCTAGGTTTGCTAATGGGAACTTCTAGGCCTACAATCTATGATCTGATGCCTCTGGTTGATCGAGTCGAGCACCGCTTATCTGCCTCCTCAAGCTTACTAGGGAGCCGACTGCAACTTCTTCAGTCGGTGTTGTGCTCCATGCCAATATACTTTTTGTGCACATTATCTCTCCCAAAGGGCATTTTACAATAGTTAGAGCGAATCATGAGACAGTGTCTGTGGAGAGGCAACACGGATAATCCACGTCAATCACTGGCTGCTTGGGATTTAGTCTGTCGCCCTAAGAGTTTTGGTGGTTTGGGTGTTCTTAACTTGGCCATCCAAAATGAGGCTTTGGTACTAAAGCATCTCTTCAAGTTCTTCAATAAAGTGGACGTGCCTTGGGTATCTTTAATTTGGGACACTTATTATGCATCGTCACCACCCCAAAGCACCCAGATCCGTGGTTCATTTTGGTGGCGTGATATCATGCACTTATATCCCAAATTCTACAAGCTTGTTGTTCCACAAGTTAATGCTGGTGACACGGTGATTTTTTGGCTTGACCGTTGGCAGCTGGGAAATCGTGTTGTTCTTTTGCATGACTGTTTCCCGAGGCTACATTCATTTGTTGTGGATGATACAATCACAGTCAAGGACTTTATGGAACAACCCGATATCTTGGATCATTTCCATTTGCCTCTATCACAGGAGGCCTTCTCAGAATTCACACAATTAGAGGCCCTCCTGCCTTTGATCAATCTGGATGGTGAGAGCAAGGACATTTGGAAGTGGCCTTCAAAGTCTGGAGTCTTTATGTCAAAGATATATTATGATTCTTTCTTCTCACACCTAGTGGTTGATCCCATATTCTGGTGGATTTGGAAGTGTGCATGTATGCTAAAGCTAAAAGCTTTTGGTTGGCTACTGTTAATGGATCACTTTAACACTAGGGACATGATGCAATGTCGACAGTGGATCATCCAGGATGACACTTGTGTGCTATGCAACCTTGCACAACATGAGGATCGGGCTCATCTTTTCTTTGCTTGCAATTTTAGCCAAAGGGTTTGGAACTATCTTGGGATTTCTTGGACAGCTCAACCGAACCAAACCACATATGAAATGGCTCAAGCAGTTAGGAAGGATTTTGGTCACCCTTTTTTCTCTGAGGTTGTCTTCACTGCTACCTGGAATATTTGGATACAACGGAATGGGAAGATCTTCAGAAATGAACAAACCTCATTTCGAGCTTGGAGAAGAAACTTTATTCATGACATCTCTCTTCTGTCTCACAGGATTAGATGTAAATATAAAGATAGTTTTCTGTCTTGGATAGCTAACCTTTGTTAGCCTTTTTTCTTGTAAGTATCTTTTCTTTCTTCTGTATATTTGTAAACTTGTAACCTTTTCCCTTATTTTTATTAATAAAGGACTGTGAGGCTGTTGCCTTGCAGTACATAGTCAAAAAAATTAGATGGTCGTAAGTGTGCTACTTCAGATTTGATCTCAAATAACAAAGAGCCAACTGAAGTGTTGACGTTGGCTACAGAAGGCAAAGAAGTGAAGCAATCAAATGATAAAAATCAGAATGCCAAATCTGAAGAAAGAAGTTGAGGGTGCATAAGGCCCAAAAAGAGTTGCCATTGGTTGAAACAAAATCACAGTCGAGGTGCTCACTCGGCTTATCGTATTGGCAAAAGAAGGAGCTACAAAAGCTTAGTGCACAAGAGCTGAGAAACAAGAACATGGCATGGGTTCCCAAGGGGAACAATCATAATAAAAATGATGCGTGTCCTTCTATTGCAACAAGTGTTACAAAAGTGAAGAAAGAGAAGGATGGAAGCAAAAAACAATTAAGCTGAACGTTTGCATCACCCCATCAAAATCTTTGGTCAGCACATTGTCCATATTCGCCAAACATGCCATTTATGTCTTTGCCATGGAATTCATCCCCATGTACGATCAGTCACCCTCCATGGGCTTATTTATATCCATGGATGCAATATAAATTCTTATATCATGAAAGGGTATTACCAAGTCACTATATATTTGATTAGCTACAAGTTTATTTCTGATCCAAAGGGCCGAAATATTGATTTGTCATTTCATTTGTTTATTTTGGCTATACTTGATTTGGTGGATGAAGTTTACATGGATCTTATGTTAATGGCCGATATTTATCTATCATCCTAAGAATATGTCAAATCATGGCCAGTGTAGTATCCGAACATCGTCCTTAGTTTGATTGGAAAGCAAGACAAGCCTTTGATTGCCACAGGTGCTACACATATTGAGGAGTTCGGTGATTCATTATGAGAAGTGCAACAAATATCCATGGGTTATCAATGTTTTGACAAATCACTTATAATTTATCTTGATGTATGCCTAGATGTAAATTTTACCTTGGGTTGCTTTAATACTACTCATATATCTTGACATGACAATTGAAGAGCAAATGAGTTGGCACAGCAAGCATCCGGCTACTATGTTGATCATGGTGTATTGCATATATCTATCAATAGTCGATACTTATTCTCGCTAACATAGATAAGGCCGAACCAAAACCGACTGCTTTGGCTACTAATGAAATTTTTATGCTCACGAAAGCAAGGATTCGAGAAAGTTCATTGTTGATTATCTGCAAGATCCTAGCAGAAGGGTGGACAATATGGTTGATGGATGGTTTTGACATGCATATCTATGGAACTTTATAGTCGGGTTAATGAAGTTGAGGAAGTTTCACCCAAGCTTGCATCAAAATATTCACATAAACAATGGCCGATATAAACTTATCATCTTAAGAACATGCAAAATGTTTGATGGAGTGTTGACATCGTCCTTAGAACAAGCTATGTGCAAATTATTTTTCGGCACACAAGCTTTGCCGAAAAACAGGGGGGCATGTGCTGACACCAGATTTTGGCATGGTCAAGAACTTATTTAAGATGGCCTCAAATAAAGAAGTGATCTACATGAAAGAGTTTCCTATTGTTGATATGAACATCTTTGAAGTTTGGGCCATCGCCGTCCGATTTCATCTCGAAGGCCGAAACTATGCTCAAAGTACTAAGATCTTATATTCAGTGTACAGTTTGGCCGATTAAGCCCCCAAAGCGACTTCATATGAGAAAATGTTCTACACAGATTGTCTTCGTATCGTCGAATTGATCATTTTTGATATAAAAAAAATCTCAATCCGAGATCGGATGCAAAAGTTAGAGCCATTCGAGTGCAGCATCCAGCCACCGCCCATGTCTGATGGGTAGCGCCGCCACTCGACTGTCTTGCGCGAGCGATTCGGCCTTGAAGATGGCCTCGAATCGAGAAGCATTCAACATGAAAGTTGTCCGTCTCTTCGAAACGGTTATATTTGCTTTTGGTCTAAGGTGCTCAAAGGACCAGCTCTGGAAGTTACACCTATTGAGCACGGTTGTCATTGCATGTATATCTGGCGGCTAGGATCTTTGGTATTTACTTCCTAGCTTAGCGATATCTCCCGATCCTTTCCCTGTATAGCGGATACGGTTGAGATCTCGCAGCCCTTGTACCAATATATGTGCCTAGTGCATGATCAATGAGAATTATCGATGCATGCAATCCTTTTCTTCCTAACTTACATGGTATCAGATAGCAAGTCGGTCCCCTACCTTCCGCTGCCCTAGCCGCTGCCAACGCACCCAGCCGCCGCCGCTGGTCCGTGCCACCGCCGCCGCCCCACCCTTTGCCGCTGCCCCTCTTCCCGGTAGCCGCACCACCCTCCCCATCTCCCATCTCCCTAACCCTCCAGCCGCCGCCACATCGGGCCGCCGTCGCCGCATCCAGCCGCCGCCCGTGCCACCACCATCGCTCATCCTCCAGCCATTGTCGCCGCATCCAGCCGCCGCCCATGTCGCCGCCGCCGATCATCCTCCAGCCGCTGCCACATCTAGCCGCCGCCCATGCCGCTGCCGCTCATCCTCCGGGCTGCCGCCGCCGCATCCAGCCGTCGCCCGTGCCGCCGCTGCTGCCCATCCCCACCGCGCCGCCGCCACTCCCTGGTCGTCGGCGCGCCTCCTCCTCCAGCTGCCGCCGTCGCTGCCGCGATGTCTTCTGCCTTGTTGTCTCTCTTAGGCGACATGTACACGGGCGCGCTGGCTCCCTTCACCCACATGCAGCTGGCCCCCTCAATGGTCGGCGGCCACGCTCCGCCCACCCTAGTTCAGCCCTTCAGCGGCTTCATCACACCGCCGGTTTTCCCAGCGGGCCACCCGACCTACTTCGTCATGCCACAGCAGCCGGCCGGTGCCCACTCCGCGGCTCTACCCGGCCCGACGATGGCCGGCGATCACGCTCCACCCGCCCCGGTTCAGCCCTACGGCGGCTTCACCTCGATGCCGGTCTCCCCGCCATGGGGCGACGCTTCTTTGGCTGCACTCCACTCAGCCACATCACCGAACAACTACGGCACCGGGGACGCTTGGTACATGGACCCGGGTGCCACCGCCCACATGACATCTCATCCCGGTACCCTAATCTCCTTCACTCCGGTTCATACTCCTACTCGCATCACCGTTGGTAACGGTTCCTCTTTACCTATCACACATGTTGATCGTACTTCGTTTCCTTCCACATCTACGCCTATCACCATGTCTAATGCTCTTGCTTCTCTTGATTTTGTCATGAACCTCGTATATGTTCGTCGTCTTGCTCCTGAGAATCCCATTACCGTTGAATTTGGTGATGTCAGTTTTTCTGTGAAGGACGCGCGCACCCGGATGATCCTTTACTGATGTGATAGTCCTGACGAGCTCTACCCAGTGCACTCCTCCACCACCTCCACCACCACCCCAGTCGCCCTCGCCGTAGGTTTCAACCTTTGGCATGCTCGTTTACTAAACCCGAATCCCCACCACTTTGCGTCAAATTCTTATGAGTTTTTCATTCTCATGCAATAAGATCAACGACCATACTTGTGAGAATTTTTGTCCTGTCAAGCACATTCGTCTTCCCTTCAGTGTGTCCACAAATATTTCTACTTTTTCATTTCAGTTCATCCATAGTGATGTTTGGACATCCACGGTTGCAAGCAACACGGGCTATCTTTATTATTTGGCGATCTTAGATGACTTTTCTCATTATGTGTGGACGTTTGCTCTTCATCGCAAGTCTGATGCACTTGCCACACTTACTATGTTTTACGTGTACATCACCATAGTGTTCGTTCGTCCCATCCTTGCTCTCCAAACTGATAATGGAAGAGAATTTGATAACGGTGCTATCCGCAACCTTCTCGCTATGCACGACACCATCTTTCGTGTCACTTGCCCCTACACGTCCCAACTAAATGGCCATGCTGAGCGTATCCTACGCACTCTTAACGACTACGTACACACATTGCTCTTTCACTCCAATGTGCCTCCCGGGTTTGGCCAGACGCTCTCGCCACTGCCACTCTTCTCATCAACATCCGCATATGCCGCTCACGCTGGAACTATGCTCCTCATCATCTTCTCTTTGGTGAGCCTTTCTCTTATGATGGTCTTTGCATCTTCGGGTGTCTCTGTTATCCTAGCATCGCGTCCACCACTCCTCACAAACTCACTCCACGCGGTTCCTTGCATCTTTCTTGGCTACCCTCTCAACACCAAAGGTTATCGGTGCTATGATCCAGTGTCCCACCGCGTTTATACATCGTGGCACATGTACTTTGATGAGCGGGTGTTCCCTTTTCAGCAGGTACCATCCTCCACCGAGCAGCCTTCGTCTCCTCCCGCGGTGCGGCTCACCCCTGCCACCACCCCTGGCGGGACGCCCCCCTCGCCGAGCACCGCCTCGGCCCCAGCCCCGCTCGCGCGTGATGTCGCTTGAACCTACATTGGTATTTCCCCAAAGAGTAAGGGATGATGCAGCATAGCAGTGGTAGGTATTTCCATCAGATGTGAAACCAAAGTTATCGAACCAGTAGGAGAACCAAGCAACACAACATAAACATCACCTGCACACAAATAACAACTATCAACCCCTTTCGGGCAACGACACCAGAAATTGGCAAACAGACGTGAGAGACTTGTAAATATTGATAGATCGAACGCCAAATAAAATAAATTGTAGCAAGGTATTTTTGTATTTTTTGGTTTAGTAGATCGCGAAGGCAAATAATATGAGAAAGAGACCCGGGGGCCGTAGATTTCACTAGTGGCTTCTCTCGAGAAAAATAGCAAACGGTGGGTAAACAAATTATTGTTGGGCAATCGATAGAACTTCAAATAATCATGACGATATCCAGGCAATGATCATTATATAGGCATCACATCCATGATTACTAGACCGACTCCTGCCTGCATCTACTACTATTATTCCACACATCGACCGCTATCCAGCATGCATATAGTGTATTAAGTTCATTGAGAAATGGAGTAATGCAATAAGAACGATGACATGATGTAGACAAGATCTATCTATGTAGAGATATACCCCATCGTTTTATCCTTAGTAGCAACGATACATACGTGTCGGTTCCCTTTCTGTCACTGGGATCAAGCACCGTAAGATCGAACCCACTACAAAGCACATCTTCCCATTGCAAGATAAATAGATCAAGTTGGCCAAACAAGACCCAAATATCGGAGAACAAATACGAGGCTATAAGCAATCATGCATATAAGAGATCAAAAAAACTCAAATAACTTCCATGGATATAAAAACATAGATCTGATCATAAACTCAAAGTTCATCCGATCCCAACAAACACACCGCAAAAAGAGTTACATCATATGGATCTCCAAGAGACCATTGTATTGAGAATCAAACGAGAGAGAAGAATCCATCTAGCTACTAACTACGGACCTGAAGGTCTACAAAGAACTACTCACGCATCTTCGGAGAGGCACCAATGGAAGTGGCAAATCCCTCCATGATGGTGTCTAGATTGGATCTGGTGGTTCTAGACTTTGCGGCAGCTGGAATTGATTTTCGTTGATTCCCCTAGGGTTTCTAGAATATTGGCGTATTTATAGAGCAAAGAGGTGGTCCGGGGGCACCCGAGGTGGGCACAGCTCACTAGGGCGCCCTGGTGGGTTGTGCTCTCCTCGAATCACCTCCCAGACGCAGCCTTGGTCCATTAGGTGTCTTCTGGTATTGATTTTCGTTGCATTTGGACTCCATTTGGTATTGATTTTCTGCGATGTAAAAATCATGCAAAAAAACAACAACTGGCACTTGGCATTATGTCAATAGGTTAGTACCAAAAAATGATATAAAATTATTGTAAAACATCCAAGATTGATAATATAACAGTATTGAACAATCAAAAATTATAGATACATTAGAGACGTATCAGCATCCCCAAGCTTAACTCCTACTCGTCCTCAAGTAGGTAAGTGATAAAAACAGAATTTTTGATGTGGAATGTTGCCTAACATGTCATATGATATTCTTTACTTAATAGCATGGACATTTGTACTTTTATATTGTTCAAAGCAATAGTCTAGATTTGACATGATAATTTAAATACTCAAGCATATCAACAAGCAACCATGTCTTTCAAAATATCAACGCTGAAATAAGCTATCCCTAGCTCATCATGCTCAATCATTAATCCCTTCATGAAACACACTCGCAAAGTTAACTACACCCAATGCTCAAGTACGATCAAAGTGCCTCCTAGTTGGTGCTTTTATAAGACAAGATGGAGACTCAAACTCAAAAATAAAAATTGCGTAAAGTAAAAGAAAGGCCCTTGGCAGAGGGAAGTAGGGATTTGTAGAGGTTCCAGAGCTCAAAGCGAAAAACTTAGAGATAAAAACATTTTGGGAGGTGTGTCCTTCCCACCAATGAAAATGACTTAGAGTTCCCAAGACTTTTCATGCTAGATATAGCATATGTGGTTCCCAAATAGAAAATAAAGTTTATTCCTTTTTCCACCATACTTTCACTTTCCATGGCTAACTGTATCCGCGGGTGCCTTCCATACCAACACATTCCAAGGAATTTATTATTTGACAACATAAAGTAAATTCATTTTTCATTTTGGGATTGGGCATCCCTAATACCTTTGCCTTACTCTCGTGCAATGACAAGTGAATAAACACTCATCGTGAGTATAACACATCTAGCATGGAAAATATTAGCCACCCCTCACCATTCCGCGGGCGAAACGAACACACAAAAAGGAAGTTTATTTTGAAAATTAGAGATGGCACATACAAATTTGCTTAGAACGGCAAAAGAATACCGCATATAGGTAGATATAGTGGACTCATGTGGCAAAACTGGTTTAGAGGTTTTCGGATGCACAAGTAGTGATCATACTTAGTGCAAAATGAAGGCTAGCAAAAATTGAGAAGCGACCAACCAAGAAACGAATAATCTCATAAGCGAGCATTAAGCATAATTAACACCGAATAATGCACCACAAGTAGGATATAATTTCATTGCATAATTATTGACTTTCGTGCTTTCATAGGGAATCACAAACCTTCACACCAATATTCTTACTAAAGCATAATTAATCATCAACATAACTCACATATCACATCATCATATCTCAAAACTATAACTAAGATTCAAGTTTATTTTGTCCAATAGTCTTCATAAAGTTTTTATTATATCCTTCTTGGATATCTATCACTTTGGAAATAATTTTCATATGTTGCTTTTGATAAGCTCAAACAAATATAAGTGAATATCTTGAGCATAATATTTCTTTCTCTCAAATTAATTTAAGTGAAGCAAGAGATAATTTATTAAAATAATTACTACTCTCAAATAAATCTAAGTGGAGCAAGAGACCATTTCTTCAAAAATACTAAAGCACACCATGCTCAAAAAGATATAAGTGAAGCACTAGAGCAAGTCCATAGCTCATAAAAATTTAAGTGAAGCATAGAGAGCAATTCTAGTCATGACATAATTTTGGCTCTCTCAAATAGGTGTGTCCAGCAAGGAGTCAATACTTAAAACACAAAATAAAACAAGCAAATACTCATATCATACAAGACGCTCCAAGGAAACACATATTATGTGATGAATAAAAATATAGCTTCGAGTAAAATACCGATGGTCGTTAGAAGAAAGAGGGGATGCCACTCGGGGGCATCCCCATGCTTAGTTACTTGCTCTCTTTTGGATAATAGCTTGGGATGCCGGGTCATCCCCAAACTTAGGCTCTTCTTACTCCTTATTCCTTCATCTATTGTAAGATAACCCAAAACTTGAAAACTTCAATCACACAAAACTCAACAAAAGCCTTCGTGAGATCCGTTAGTATAAGAAAAACAAATCACTACTATAAGTACTGTAGTAAACCAATTCATATTCTGTTCTTGCATTATATCTACTGTATTCCAACTTTTATATGGCAAAACTCATCAAAGAAAACCATAAATCCATCAAAATAAGCACACAACGCAAAGAAAACAGAATCTGTCAAAAACAAAACATTATGTAGAAATCTGGGTGTTTCGAATACTTCTGTAACTCCGAAAAATCTCAAAAATTAGGAAGACCTGAGAAATTTGTATATTGATCTACTGCAAAATGAATGGTATTTTATCGCTCTCTGGTTAAAAATGAGAATTATTTTTGCGGGTGCAAAAGTTTCTGTTTTTTCAGCAAGATCAAACAACTATCACCCAAGAAGATCCTAAAGGCTTTACTTGGCGCAAACACTAATTAAACACAAAAAACACAATCATAACAGTATCACAATTGTGCTAACACTCAAGAACAGAAAGCAAAAAGCAAAAATAAATTTTATGCATTGAGTTGCCTCCCAATAAGCGCTATCGTTTTATGCCCCAGCTAGGCATACTAATTTAATGATGCTCACATGAAATATAATAATAGAAACACGAAAGGAGCATCATGTAGCATGTGAAAAACAACTCTAAGTCTAACATACTTCCTATGCATAGGCATTTTATAAGCAAACAAGTTATCAAGGCACACAAAAACTAGCATATGCAAGCAAGAAGAAAGAAGCAAAAGAAATCTCAACATAACGAGAGGTAATTTAGTAACTTGAAAATTTCCACCGCAATATTTTCCTCTCTCATAATAATTATATGTGGGATCATATTCGAATTCAAAAATATAGCTATCACATAACATATTTTCTACATGATCCACATGCATGAAAAGTTGACACTCTTCCAATATATTGGGATTATCCTCAAATAAAGTCATGACCTCTCCAAACCCACTTTTATCAAAAAATTCACAAGATTGATAATTCTCCAAAATAGTGGGATCATTAATACCTAAAGTTGACACTCTTACAAACCCACTTTCAATATTATTGCAAACATTATTATCAATATCATATTCATCATGAGGGATAAACAAATTTTCAAGATCATAAGAAGAATCACCCCAATCATGATCATTGCAATAAGTAGTGGACATATCAAAATTAGCATCCCCAAGCTTGGAGTTTTGTATATTATTAGCACAATAGACATTAATAGAATTTTTAGTAAAATCATTAGAATCATACTTTTCATTCAAGGAGCTATTATGAATCACTTCATAAATTTCTTCATCACAGTTTTCAGATTCACAAATCTCAAGCAAAACTTCATAAAGATAATCAAGTGCACTCAACTCACTAGCAATTGGTTCAACATATTCAGATCTTTCGAAAATATTAGCAAGTGGATGAGGATCCATATAGATAGAACTTTAGCAAGCAAAGATACAAGCAAATAGAAGGCACATGGTAACACAAGCAAATGTAGCAAACAAGATTGCGCACAAAAACAGATCTGACGAGAAAACGGCGAACGAAAAAGAGGGCAAATAAAACGGCAAATTTTTGTGAAGTGTGGGAGAGGAAAATGAGAGGCAAATGGCAAACAATGTAAATTGCGAGGAGATGAGATTTGTGATTAGGAACCTGGTATAGGTTGAAGATCCTCTCCGGTAACGGTGCCATAAATTCCTTTTGATGTCGCTTGAAGCTACGTCGGTATTTCCCCAAAGAGGAAGGGATGATGCAGCACAGCGGCGGTAGGTATTTCCCTCAGATGTGAAACCAAGGTTATCGAACCAGTAGGAGAACCAAGCAACACAACTTAAACAACACCTACACACAAATAACAACTACTCGCAACCCGACATGTAAAAGGGTTGTCAATCCCTTTCGGGTAGCAGCGCCAGAAATTGGCAAACAGACGTGAGAGAGTTGTAAATATTGATAGATCAAACGCCAAATAAAATAAATTGCTGCAAGGTATTTTTGTATTTTTGATTTAGTAGATTTGAAAATAAAAAGGCAAATAAAATTGATCGCGAAGGCAAATAATATGAGAAAGAGACCCGGGGGCCGTAGATTTCACTAGTGGCTTCTCTCGAGAAAAATAGCAAACGGTGGGTAAATAAACTACCGTTGGGCAATTGATAGAACTTCAAACAATCATGATGATATCCAGACAATGAACATTATATAGGCATCACGTCCAAGATTAGTAGACCGACTCCTGCCTGCATCTACTACTGTTACTCCACACATCGATCGCTATCCAGCATGCATCTAGTGTATTAAGTTCATGGAGAAATAGAGTAATGCAATAAGAATGATGACATGATGTAAACAAGATCTATGTATGTAGAGATAGACCCCATTGTTTTATCCTTAGTAGCAACGATACATACGTGTCGGTTCCCTTTCTGTCACTGGGATCAAGCACCGTAAGATCGAACCCACTACAAAGCACCTCTTCCCATTGCAAGATAAATAGATCAAGTTGGCCAAACAAAACCCGAATATTGGAGAAGAAATACGAGGCTATAAGCAATCATGCATATAAGAGATCAAAGAAACTCAAATAAATTTCATGGATATAAAAAGATAGATCTAATCATAAACTCAAAGTTCATCCGATCCCAACAAACACACCGCAAAAAGAGTTACATCATATGGATCTCCAAGAGACCATTGTATTGAGAATCAAACGAGAGAGAGGAAGCCATCTAGCTACTAACTACGGACCCGAAGGTCTACAAAGAACTACTCATGCATCATCGGAGAGGCACCAATGGAAGTGGTGAACCCCTCCGTGATGGTGTCTAGATTGGATCTGGTGGTTCTGGACTCTGCGGCGGCTGGAATTGATTTTCGTCAACTCCCCTAGGTTTCTGGAATATTGGGGTATTTATAGAGCAAAGAGGTGGCCTCCCCATGCCAATGTCATCACTGGCAAGTGGGTCTTCCGCCACAAGACTCACCCCGACAGCTCCCTCGAGCGCTATAAGGCGCGTTGGGTGGTGTGTGGCTTTTGACAGCGCGCCGGCGTGGAATTCACCGACACCTTCGCCCCAGTTGTCAAACCAGGCACGATTCGCGCCACTGTCCAGCTGGTTGTTTCTCGCGCCTGGCCTGTTCACCAGCTCGATGTGTCCAATTCTTTCTTGCATGGTCACCTTGATGAGCAGGTGTTCTGTCTGCAGCCCACTGGTTTCGTCGACACCACCTATCCAGACCATGTGTGCTTGCTCTCCTGTTCTCTTTACGGGTTGAAGCAGGCACCTCGGGCCTGATACCAACATATTGCGGCCTTCCTTCAGCAGCAGTGGTTCCGGTCCACACGGTCCGATGCCTCCCTGTTTTGTTTATCATCTGGGCGCCGCTACTGTGTACCTCCTCCTGTACGTCGATGATATCATCCTGACTGCATCCTCGCCAGCGCTTCTTCAGTAGATCACCACTCAACCTGGCATCGAGTTCATCCTCAAGGACTTGGGGGCTCTCCATTACTTCCTCGGCATCGAGGTCGTTTGCTGTGCCACTGGCCTCTTTCTGCATCAGCAGAAGTATGCCCACGAGCTTTTGGAGCGAGCCAGCATGCTTAATTGCAAGCCCTCTTCCACGCCTGTCGATACAAAGGCCAAGGTGTCCGCCGTCGAGGGTTCTCTGGCGTGTGATGCTCCATTCTACCGCTCCATCGTCAGTGCTCTTTAGTGCCTCACGCTGACGCAGCCGGATCTTCGGTATGTTGTTCAGCAGGTGTGCCTAAGGGAGTCCTGGATTAGGGGGTCCTCGGGTGTCCGATCTATTCGATCTGGGCCGGGCTGATGGGCCATGAAGACAAAACAGAAGACTATCCCCCGTGTCCGGGTAGAACTCCTATATGCATGGACGACAAGTTTGGTGTCTGGATGTATTATTTCCTTCCTCTACAAATCGACTCTGTACAACCCTAGGCCCCTCCAGTGTGTATATAAACCGCAGGGTTTAGTCCATAGAGGCTATCAGAACAATCATAGGCTAGACAGCTAGGGTTTGGCCATTACGATCTCGAGGTAGATCGACTCTTGTAACCCCTATACTCATCGAATACAATCAAGCAGGACGTAGGGTTTTACCTCCTTAAAGAGGGACCGAACCTGGGTAAACACTATGTCCCCATTGTCCCTTGTTACCGTTGATCCTTAGACTCACAACTTGGGGCCCCTACCCGAGATCTGTCGGTTTTGACACCGACATTGGTGCTTTCGTTGAGAGCTCCGCTGTGTAGTCACGAAAAGCGATCTATGGCTCGCCTTGTCATCAATGACGATATCACTTCTAGAACGAGCCTAACTTTAGGATAGGTCCTCCAGCTCAGCGGTTTCAACGTGGGTGCTCGCATGGCCATCAAGCCAACAGCGTCCCCCGCGATCTCCAAACACCACCCCCACATCGGTCTCGAATACTCCGAAAAGATGGATCCGACGGACATCTCGTCCCTAAACGAGCTGCTAGATCGCATCACCACCCTGGGGCTTTCAATGGACTATGATCGGATCGGGCTTAAACCAGACCAGAGGGAAATCAATCTCTCACCGATCACCCACCTGGCAGCGGTCATCGAGGAACAAGCCGAAAACACTTCTTCCCCTAAATTAAAGACCGGCTATGTTCGGATCTCCGAACCCCTTGAACCGGATACCCTTCCTTTGGATGCGACTCTGCGTCCCCTGAACTCAGGGTCGGACATAGGGTCCGGGGAGCACCTGGATCTTCCCGGACCCGAACTGGTGACCTCAGAGATTATACAAGCTCCGGACACAATTTTGGGTTGGGATTCTAGTTTTAGCCCACCCACCCACCACAAGCAATACTCTCCAAGTAATTCAGGCCCTCCGAACATATATGACCTGATGTATCTACGACAGCAACCTTAGGAAACGGTCCTTCATTTTTGGGCCAGGTTCCTACTTGTCAAAAACAAGATTAAAGATTGTTGCGACGATGATGCAGTCTCGGTCTTTCATCGTAATTGTACCGACGAGGGAATTCTGAATGCGCTCGACGGCCGTCGCATACAGAGTTTCACGGAACTATCACACGTAGTACGGAAGTACTGAGCGATGGAAAGCACATGGAAGCCCTAGAAAACCCAATTGGAACCTGCTGCCTTTAAGCAGTGCACTGCCCGGGAAAACGGATACACCCTTATGACGCATCCGACCATAAGCCCGTCGGCAAGAAAAACAAACCCTTTACGGGATACAGGTCTGTTCTTGACGAACTCCTCGACAAACCCTGTCCGATACATGCGACGCCGAGCACTGACTCAATGATACATCCATTTTGCATCATGCTTTTATATCGATATTTATTGCATTATGGGCTGTTATTACACATTATGTCACAATACTTATGCATATTATCTCTTATTTTACAAGGTTTGCATGAAGAGGGGGAATGCCGGCAGCTGGAATTCTGGGCTAGAAAAGGAGCAAATATTAGAGACCTATTCTGCACATCTCCAAAAGTCCTGAAACTTCACGGGAGCACATTTCACAATATATAAAAAATATTGGGCGAAAGAAGTACCAGAGGGGGCCACCCACCATCCACGAGGGTGGGGGCGCCCTACCCCCTGGGCGTGCCCCCTGCCTCGTGGGCCTCCTGGTGGCCCTCTGATGCCCATCTTCTGCTATATGAGGTCTTTCGTCTGAGAAAAAAAATGATAAGTTAGCTCACGGGACAAAACTCTGCCGCCACGAGGCGGAACCTTGGCGGAACCAATCTAGGGCTCCGACAGAGCTGTTCTGCAAGGGAAACTTCCCTCCGGGAGGGGGAAATCATCACCATTGTCATCACCAACTATCCTCTCATTGGGAGAGGGTCAATCTCCATCAACATCTTCACCAGCACCATCTCATCTCAAACCCTAGTTCATCTCTTGTATCCAATCTTTGTATCCAAACCTCAGATTGGTACCTGTGGGTTGCTAGTAGTGTTGATTACTCCTTGTAGTTGATGCTAGTTGGTTTACTTGGTGGAAGATCATATGTTCAGATCCATTATGCATATTAATACCCCTCTGATTATCAACATGAATATGCTTTGTGAGTAGTTACATTTGTTCCTGAGGACATGGGAGAAGTCTCGCTATAAGTAGTCATGTGAATTGGTATTCGTTCAATATTTTGATGAGATGTATGTTGTCATCCCTCTAGTGGTGTCATGTGAACGTCGAATACATGAGACTTCACCATTGTTTGGGCCTAGAGGGAGGCATTGGGAAGTAATAAGTAGATGATGGGTTGCTAGAGTGACAGAAGCTTAAACCCTAGTTTATGCGTTGCTTCGTAAGGGGCTGATTTGGATCCACATGTTTCATGCTATGGTTAGGTTTACCTTAATACTTCTGTTGTAGTTGCGGATGCTTGCAATAGGGGTTAATCATAAGTGGGATGATTGTCCAAGTAAGGGCAGTACCGAAGCACCGGTCCACCCACATATCAAATTATCAAAGTACCGAACGCGAATCATATGAACGTGATGAAAACTAGCTTGACGATAATTCCCATGTGTCCTCGGGAGCGCTTTACTTCATATAATAGTTTGTCCAGGCTTGTCCTTTGCTACAAAAAGGATTGGGCCATCTTGATGCACCTTATTTAATTTTACTACTTGTTACTCATTACAAATTACCTTATCACAAAACTATCTCTTACCGATAATTTCAGTGCTTGCAGAGAATACCTTACTAAAAACTGCTTACCATTTCCTTCTGCTCCTCGTTGGGTTCGACACTCTTACTTATTGAAAAGGCTACGATAGATTCCCTACACTTGTGGGTCATCAAGACTCTTTTCTGGCGCCGTTTCCGGGGAGTGAAGTGCCTAAGGTAGGTGGAATTTGGTAAGTTAAAATTTATATAGTGTGCTGAAATTTACTGTCAGTTGTTACTATGGAACATAATCCTTTGAGGGGCTTGTTCGGGGTATCTTCACCCCGACAAGTAGAGCAAAGAGTTGCTCCTCAACCTACTGAACCTACTGAAAATGTTTACTTTGAAATTCCTTCGGGTATGATAGAGAAACTGCTAGCTAATCCTTTTGCAGGAGATGGAACATTGCATCCCGATTTACACTTAATCTATGTGGATGAAGTTTATGGATTATTTAAGCTTGAAGGTATGCCCGATGATGTTATCAAGAAGAAGGTCTTACCTTTATCTTTGAAGGGAGAGGCATTGACATGGTATAGGCTATGTGATGATATGGGATCATGGGACTATAAGCGATTGAAATTAGAATTTCATCAGAAGTTTTATCCTATGCATCTTGTTCATCGTGATCGTAATTATATATATAATTTTTTGCCTCGTGAAGCATCGCTCAAGCTTGGGGGAGGCTTAAGTCAATGTTATATTCATGCCCCAATCATGATCTCTCAAAAGAAATGATCATTCAAAAATTTTATGCTCGGCTTTCTCTCAGTAATCGCTCCATGCTCGATACTTCTTGTACTGGATCTTTTATGATGAAGACTATTGAATTCAAATGGGATTTATTGGAAAGAATTAAACGCAACTCTGAAGATTGGGACCTCGCGAAGGTAAGGAGTCAGGTATAACACCAAAGTTTGATTGTGTTAAATATTTTATGGATACCGGTGCTTTCCATGAATTTAGCACTAAATATGGACTTGACTCTGAGATAGTAGCTTCTTTCTATGAATCCTTTGCTACTCATGTTGATCTCCCTAAGGAGAAGTGGTTTAAATATAATCCTCCCATTGAAGTAAAAATAGTTGCACCTATTAATGTTGAAGAAAAGACTATCACTTATGATGATCCTGTTGTTCCTGCTGCTTATATTGAGAAACCACCTTTCCCTGTTAGAATAAAGGATCATGCTAAAGCTTCAACTGTGGTTAACAAAAGCAATATTAAGACACCCAAACCCCCTGAGAAAATTAAAGTTGAACCTAAAATTGCTATGGTTAAAGATCTGTTGGCCAATAATATTGATGGGCATGTTATTTACTTCTGTAATGAAGCTGCTAGAATCGCTAGACCTGATGCTAAAAATAAACATAGACCTGTTGTAGGCATGCCTGTTATTTTCGTCAAAATAGGAGATCATTGTGCAATACCTCATTCCTTATACAAAGAAATTATGCATGATATTGAACCTACTGAAATAGAAGAGATAGATGTTATAATTAAGCTTGCGAATAGAGATACTATTTCACTAGTTGGGATTGTTAGAGATGTTGAAGTCTTGTGTGGGAAAGTTAAATATCCTGCTGATTTTCTTGTTCTTGGTTCCCCACAAGATGACTTTTGTCCCATTATATTTGGTAGACCCTTCTTGAATACTGTTAATGCTAAGATAGACTGCAATAAGGATATTCTTTCTATTGGTTTAGGGGATATGTCTCATGAGTTTAACTTTGCTAAATTTAGTAGACAACCCCATGATAAAGAATTGCCTAGTAAAGATGAAATTATTGGTCTTGCTTCTATTTCCATGCCTCCTACTGATCCTTTAGAACAATATTTGCTAGACCGTGAAAATGATATGTTTATGAATGAAAGAAGGGAAATAGATGAAGTATTCTTTAAACAGGGACCTATTCTGAAACACAACTTGCCTATCGAAATCCTAGGGGATCCTCCTCCACCCAAGGGTGATCCCGTGTTGGAGCTTAAACCATTGCCTGATACTCTTAAATATGCTTATCTTGATGAAAATAAGATATATCCTGTTATTATTAGTGCTAACCTTTCAGAGCACGAAGAAGAGAGATTATTGAAACTCTGAAGAAGCACCGTGCTACTATTGGATATACTCTTGATGATCTTAAGGGCATTAGTCCCACTCTATGTCAACACAAGATAAATTTGGAGAAAGATGCCAAACCAGTTATTGATCACCAACGAAGGCTAAATCCTAAGATGAAAGAAGTGGTAAGAAAGGAAATATTAAAGCTCCTTGAGGCAGGTATAATTTATCCCGTTGTTGATAGTCAGTGGGTAAGTCCTGTCCATTGTGTCCCCAAGAAGGGAGGTATTACTGTCGTTCCTAATGATAAGGATGAATTGATTCCACAAAGAATTATTACAGGTTATTGGATGGTAATGGATTTACGCAAACTAAATAAAGCTACTAAAAAAGATCATTACCCTTTGCCTTTTATTTATCAAATGCTAGAAAGACTATCCAAACATACACATTTTTGCTTTCTAGATGGTTACTCTGGTTTCTCTCAAATACCTGTGTCAGCTGATGATCAAGAAAAGACTGCTTTTACTTGCCCTTTCGGTACCGTCACTTATAGACGTATGCCTTTTGGTTTATGTAATGCACCTACTACCTTTCAAAGATGCATGATGGCTATATTCTCCGACTTTTGTGAAAAGATTTGTGAAGTTTTCATGGATGATTTCTCTATTTATGGCTCCTATTTTGATGATTGCTTGAGCAACCTTGATCGAGTTTTGTGGAGATGTGAAGAAACTAACCTTGTCTTGAATTGGGAGAAGTGCCACTTTATGGTTAATGAAGGTATTGTCTTGGGGCATAAAATTTCTGAAAGAGGTATTGAAGTTGACAAAGCTAAAGTAGATGCTATTGAAAAGATGACGTGTCCCAAGGACATCAAAGGTATAAGAAGCTTCCTTGGTCATGCCGGTTTTTATAGGAGGTTCATTAAGGACTTCTCTAAAATTTCTCGGCCTCTGACTAACCTATTAAAAAAGACATTCCTTTTGTCTTTGATGATGATTGTGTAGAAGCATTTTAAATACTTAAAAAAGCCTTGATATCTGCACCTATTATTCAGCCACCTGATTGGAATTTACCCTTTGAAATCATGTGTGATGCTAGTGATTATGCTATAGGGGCTGTCCTAGGACAAAGAGTTGATAAAAAATTAAATGTTATTCAATATGCTAGTAAAACTATAGACAATGCCCAGAGAAATTATGCTACTACTGAAAAGGAATTCTTAGCAGTTGTATTTGCTTGTGATAAGTTCAGACCTTATATTGTTGATTCTAAAGTAACTATTCACACTGATCATGCTACTATTAAATATCTTATGGAAAAGAAAGATTCTAAACCTAGACTTATTAGATGGGTTCTCCTGCTACAAGAATTTGATTTGCATATTATTGATAGAAAGGGAGCTGAGAATACCGTTGTAGACAACTTGTCTAGGTTAGAGAATGTTCATGATGACCCACTGCCTATTGATGATAGCTTTCTTGATGAACAATTAAATGTCATAAATGCTTCTCGTACTGCTCCATGGTATGCTGATTATGCTAATTACATTGTTGCTAAATTTATACCACCTAGTTTCACATACCAGCAAAAGAAAAAGTTTTTCTATGATTTAAGACATTACATTTGTGATGACCCACACCTTTATAAAGAAGGAGTAGATGTTGTTATTATATGTTGTGTACCTGAGCATGACCAGGAACATATCTTACGCAAGTGTCACTCCGAGGCTTATGGAGGACACGACGCTGGAGATAGAATTGCCCACAAGGTATTGCAATCCGGTTTTTATTGGCCTACTCTCTTCAAGGATGCCCGTAAGTTTGTCTTATCTTGTGATGAATGTCAAAGAATTGGTAATATTAGTAGACGTCAAGAAATGCCTATGAATTATTCGCTTGTTATTAAACCATTTGATGTTTGGGGCTTTGATTATATGGGGCCGTTTCCTTCCTCTAATGGATACACACATATTTTAGTCGTTGTTGATTACGTTACTAAGTGGGTAGAAGCTATTCCAACTAGTAGTGCTGATCATAACACCTCTATTAAGATTCTTAAAGAAGTTATTTTTCTGAGGTTTGGACTCCCTAGATATTTAATGACTGATGGTGGTTCACATTTTATTCATGGTGCCTTTCATAAAATGCTTGCTAAGTATGATGTTAATCATAGAATTTCATCTCCATATAACCCACAGTCTAATGGTCAAGTAGAATTGAGTAACAGAGAACTCAAACTAATTTTGCAAAAGACTGTTAATAGATCTAGAAAGAATTGGTCCAAGAAACTTGATGATGCATTATGGGCTTATAGAACTGCATATAAAAATCCTATGGGTATGTCTCCATATAGAATGGTTTATGGTAAAGCATGTCACTTACATCTTGAATTAGAACATAAGGCATATTGGGCTGTTAAAGAGCTCAACTATGACTTCAAACTTGCCGGTGAGAAGAGACTTTTTGACATTAGCTCACTTGATGAATGGAGAACCCAGGCCTATGAGAATGCCAAACTATTTAAATAAAAAGTTAAAAGATGGCATGATAAAAGGATACAAAAGCGTGAGTTTAATGTAGGTGATTATGTATTTCTATACAACTCTCGTTTAAGATTTTTTGCAGGCAAACTTCTCTCTAAATGGGAAGGTCCTTATGTCATCGAGGAGGTCTATCGCTCCGGTGCCATAAAAATCAACAACTTCGAAGGCACAAATCCAAGGGTGGTGAACGATCAAAGAATCAAACATTATATATCAGGTAATCCCATAAATGTTGAAACTAATATTATTGAAACCATAACCTCGGAGGAATACATAAGGGACACTTTCCAGAATGTTTTAGACTCCAGAAAGGAATAGTTACATGGTACATTAAGTAAACCGACTCCAAAACAATTCTAATGGCAATATTTCTTCGTTTTGGAATATGTAAAAAAAATAGGAAAATAAGAAGCAGACCAGAAAGGACACGAGGCTTCCATGAGGGTGGAGGGCGCGCCCTACCCCCCTGGGCGCACCCCCTGCCTCGTGGGCACCTCGTGTGCTCTCCGAACTCCGTTTTCTTGCATGATACTTCTTTTGGTTGGTAAAAATTTACTATATAATCTCCCAAAGGTTTTGACCACCGTATCACGCAAAAATCTCATGTTCTTGTTTTGAGCTGTTTTCTGTCAGGGTTGTCAAGGCCAAGCATCATGTCATCTCCCTCCTCCTCCAACAATGAGGGAAACAATGCTTGGCTAATGAAGACAGAGATGAAGAGAGAATAACCCGGAGAGATCAACAAGGATGATGGGATCAAGAAGGCCATGGGGGATCAAGTTCCAGCAATAGCAGAAGAAGACATCCTTCCACCTCACCACAATCTCTTTACCCCAATGGAGATTGAGGCTTTCAAGATGATTGAGTTAGCTCGTATTGAAAACAAGTATCTCACAAGTGAAAATATTCTGTTAAAGGAGCATATCATCGCACTCAAGGGCATTATACACAAATTGGAGGATCTCTTATGCTCGATGTGAAACTACCCATCATCACCAACACCTTCTTCATCAACAAAGAACAACTGAGCATCGGGTATGGGCACTCCCCTTGGCAACTGCCAAGCTTGGGGGAGTGCCCCGGTATCGTATCACCATCATACCTTTTATCTTTATCGTTTTTCTTAGTTCGATCCTTTTGATAATATCTTGATCTAGTAGACTAAAGTTTTAGTATGATCTAGTTGTGAGTTTTGCTTTATGATATTTCTATGTAATCAAGTCCATGAGCTATATATAATAAAGATTAGTGTTGAGTCAAGGGCTTGATTATTTTGCTATGATCTTGAGGGAATAAAATAAAAGAGAAGAAATAAAACAAAATAAAGAGATCATATGGATCTTATGGAGAGTAATGAGCTCACATATAAAGAGTATGATGAATAAAAGTTGTCGAGAGTTGACAAACATAGTTTTGGTCATCGTTGCAATTAAGAGGAGGTAATAAAGAAAGAGAGGTTCACATATAAATATACTATCTTGGACATCTTTTATAATTGTGAGCACTCATTAAAGTATGATATGCTAAAGAGTTGATGTTGGACAAGGAAGACAATGTAATGGGTTATGTTTTCTTACATCTGAGATAAATTATATTGTCATGGATCATCCAACATGTTGAGCTTGCCTTTCCCTCTCTTGCTAGCCAATTCTTTGCACCAAGTAGAAATACTACTTGTGCTTCCAAATATCCCTAAACCCAATTTTGCCATGAGAGTCCACCATATCTACCTATGGATTGAGTAAGATCCTTCAAGTAAGTTGTCATCGGTGCAAGCAATAAAAATTGCTCTCTAAATATGTATGACTTATTAGTGTGGAGAAAATAAGCTTTATACGATCTTGTGATATGTAAGAAATAAAAGCGACGGACTGCATAATAAAGGTCCATATCACAAGTGGCAATATAAAGTGACATTATTTTGCATTAATATTTCGTGCATCCAACCATAAAAGCGCATGACAACCTCTGCTTCCTTCTGCAAAGGGCCTATCTTTTATTCTTGTCTTATACTTCATGCAAAGAGTCATGGTGATATTCACCTTTCCTTTTTACATTTTATCCTTTGGCAAGCACAATGTGTTGGAAAGATCCTAATATATAGCTAATTGGATGTGAGTTTTCATGAACCATTATTGTTGACATTGCCCTTGAGGTAAAACGTTGGGAGGCAAAACTATAAGCCCTAATCTTTCTCTGTGTCCGATTAAAACTTCATACCCACAAATATTACATGAGTGTTAGCAATTGTGAAAGACTAAATGATAGTTGAGTATGTGGACTTGCTGAAAAGCTCTTATATTGACTCTTTCCTATGTTATGATAAATTGCAATTGCCTCAGTGACTAAGATTAGAGTTTGTTGGTTCTCCATGAAGTTTATGATTCATACTTGAAATTGTGATTGAATTGTTACTTTAGCATAAGAGATCATATGACAATATATATATGTTGCTGCTCTAAGAATGATCATGATGCCCTCATGTCCATATTTTATTTTTATCGACACCTCTATCTCCAAACACGTGGACATATTTTTCGATTTTGGCTTTTGCTTGAGGACAAGCGAGGTCTAAGCTTGGGGAGATGATACGTCCATTTTGCATCATGCTTTTATATTGATATTTATTGCATTATGGGCTGTTATTACACATTATGTCACAATACTTATGCCTATTCTCTCTTATTTTACCAGGTTTGCATGAAGAGGGGGAATGCCGGCAGCTGGAATTCTGGGCTAGAAAAGGAGCAAATATTACAGACCTATTCCGCACATCTCCAAAAGTCCTGAAACTTCACGGGAGCATGTTTCAGAATATATAAAAAATATTGGGCGAAAGAAGTACTAGAGGGGGGCCACCCACCGTCCACGAGGGTGGGGGCACGCCCTACCCCCTAGGCGTGCCCCCTGCCTTGTGGCCCCCTGGTGGCCTTCCGACGCCCATCTTCTGCTATATGAGGTCTTTCGTCTGAGAAAAAATCACAAGCTAGCTCACGGACGAAACTCCGCCGCCACGAGGCGGAACCAATCTAGGGCTCCGGCAGAGCTGTTCTGTCGGTGAAACTTCCCTCCGGGAGGGGGAAATCATCACCATCGTCATCACCAACAATCTGCTCATCGGCAGGGGGTCAATCTCCATCAACATCTTCACCAGCACCATCTCATCTCAAACCCTAGTTCATCTCTTGTATCCAATCTTTGTATCCAAACCTCAGATTGCTACCTGTGGGTTGCTAGTAGTGTTGATTACTCCTTGTAGTTGATGCTAGTTGGTTTCCTTGGTGGAAGATCATATGTTTAGATCCATTATTCATATTAATACCCCTTTGATTATGAACATGAATATGCTTTGTGAGTAGTTATGTTTGTTCCTGAGGACATGGGAGAAGTCTTTCTATAAGTAGTCATGTGAATTTGGTATTCGTTCGATATTTTGATGAGATGTATGTTCTCATCCCTCTAGTGGCGTCATGTGAACATCGACTACATGAGACTTCACCATTGTTTGGGCCTAAAGGGAGGCATTGGGAAGTAATAAGTAGATGATGGGTTCCTCGAGTGACAGAAGCTTAAACCCTAGTTTATGTGTTGCTTTGTAAGGGGCTGATTTGGATCCATATGTTTCATGCTATGGTTAGGTTTACCTTAATACTTCTGTTGTAGTTGCAGATGCTTGCAATAGGGGTTAATCATAAGTGGGATGCTTGTCCAAGTAAGGGTAGTACCCAAGCACCAGTCCACCCACATATCAAATTATCAAAATACCGAACACGAATCATATGAACGTGATGAAAACTAGCTTGACGATAATTCCCATGTGTCCTCGGGAGCACTTTACTTCATATAAGAGTTTGTCCAGGCTTGTCCTTTGCTACAAAAAGGATTGGGCCATCTTGCTGCACCTTATTTACTTTTACTACTTGTTACTCGTTACAAATTACCTTATCACAAAACTATCTGTTACCGATAATTTTAGTGCTTGCGGAGAATACCTTATTGAAAACTGCTTCTCATTTCCTTCTGCTCCTTGTTGGGTTCGACACTCTTACTTATCGACAAGGCTACGATAGATCCCCTACACTTGTGGGTCATCAGTCAACTCACAACCTTCGGGCATGTTGGGCACTTCGGCAGGTAGCTAAAAGTGAGGAGGCCTTCCTCACCACCGCCACTCCAGAGAAGCATTCTTCGGAGGTCGACGATTTTAACATCCTTACGGTCTTGAGATTTTATCTTCAAAGAATCGGCGTAATAGGGCACTTCGCAACCTCGCCGAAGTCCACCAAGTAATCGCAGTGAGCCCATGGAACGACGCCGAAATAACCTTCACTGTTGACGACGAACTGAGGGCCCGATCAGTCCGAGCACCCGCCACTTTTGTACTAAACCCAATTGTGGACGGCTTTCGACTTACCAAAGTGCTCATGGATGGCGGCAGTGGGCTGATACGTCTCCAACGTATCTATAATTTATGAAGTATTCAAGCTGTTATATTATCATTCTTGGATGTTTTACAATCATTTTATAGCAACTTTATATCATTTTTCCGGACTAACCTATTGACCCAGTGCCTAGCGCCAGTTGCTGTTTTTTGCTTGTTTTTTAGATCGCAGGAAATCAACATCAAACGGAGTCCAAACACCGTGAAACTTGTTGTGAATTTTTTATGGATCAGAAGGCATCCAGTGGGCTATAGAAGCACCTCGGTGGCCTCCCGTACCCCCTCTTCGCCGTATAAATATTCAAATATTCCAAAAACCCTCGGGATAACCCTAGATGAGAAGTTCCGCCGCTGCAAGCCTCTGTAGCCATCGAAAACCAATCTAGACCCCGTTCCGGCACTTCAAAGGAGGGGGAAATCATCACCGGTAGCCATCTTGATCATCCCGGCGACCACCACGATGAGGAGGGAGTAGTCCACTCTCGGGGCTAAGGGTTTGTACTAGTAGCTATGTGTTTAATCTCTCTCTCTCTCTCTCTCTCTCTCGTGTTCTTGAGATGTCACGGTCTTGATGTATCGCGGGCTTGATGACCCACAAGTATAGGGGATATATTGTAGCTCTTTTTTGATAAGTAAGAGTGTCAAACCCAACGAGGAGCAGAAGGAAATGACAAGTGGTTTTCAGCAAGGTAATGTCTGTAAATGCTGAAATTATAAGTAGCAGAGAAGTTTCATAGCAAGGTAATTTGTAACTAGCAAGTAACGATAGTAGTAAAAAAAGTGCAGCAAGGTAGCCCAATCCTTTTAAGGCAAAGGACATGCCAAAACGGTCTCTTATGATAAGCAAAGTGTTCTTGAGGGTACACGGGATTCTCATCTAGTCACTTTCACCATGTTGGTTTGATTTGTGTTCGGTACTTTGATAATTTGATATGTGGGTGGACCGGTGCTTAGGTGTTGTTATTACTTGAACAAACCTCCTACTTATGATTAACCCTCCCGCAACCATCCGCAACTACGAGAAAAGTATTAAGAATAAATTCTAACCATAGCATTAAACTTTTGGACCTAATCGGTCCCTTACGGAATAGCGCATAAACTGGGGTTTAAGCTTCTGTCACTCTCGCAACCCATCATCTAATTGATACTCCACAATGCATTCCCTTAGGCCCAAATATGGTGAAGTGTCATGTAGTAGACGTTCACATGACACCACTAAGGGAATCACAACATACATACTATCAAGATATCGAACACATATCAAAGTTTACATGATTACTTGCAACATGATTTCTCCCGTGACCTCAAGAACAAAAGTAACTACTCAAAAATGATAAGCATGCTCAAGATAAGAGGGGTATTAAATAGCATATTGGATCTGAACATATAATCTTCCACCAAATTAACCATATAGTGATCAACTACAAGATGTAAATCAACACTACTAGTAACCCACAAGCACCAATCTATAGTTCCGGTAACAAGATTGAACACAAGAGATGAACTAGGGTTTGAGATGAGATGGTGCTGTTGAAGATGTCGATGAACATTTCCCTCCCCAAGATGGGAGAGTTGTTGGTGATGATGATGACAATGATTTCCCCCTTCGGGAGGGAAGTTCCCCCAGCGGAATTGCTCTGCCGGAGGGCAAAAGTGCTCCTGCCCAAGTTCCGCCTCAAGACAGAGGCGCTCCGTCCCAAAAGTCCTCCTCTTATTTTTTCTAGGTCAAAATGACCTATATACCAGAAGATGGGCACCAGAGGTGGGCCTAGGTGAGCACAGCCCATCAGGGCACACCTGGGCTCCCTGGTGCGCGCAGGTGGGTTGTGCCCACCTGGTGGGCCCCCTCTGGTAGTTATTTGCTGCAATATTCATCATATATTTGATAAAAAATCTCCTGAAGTTTCATCTTGTTTGGAGTTGTGCAGAATAGGTGGCCTGACGTAGCTTTTCCAGGTCCAGATTTCCAGCTGACGGAATTCTCCCTCTTTGTGTATACCTTGCATATTATGAGAGAAAAGGCAATAAAATTACTCCAAAAAGCATTATTATGGATAAATACATCATAAATAACAGTAATAAAACATGATGCAAAATGGACGTATCAACTCCCCCAAGCTTAGACCTCGCTTGTCCTCAAGCAAAAACTGAAATCGAAAAACATGTCCACATGCTTAGAGAGAGAGGTGTCGATAAAAATAAAGTACGAACATAGAAGCATCATGTAGATTATTATAACAACAACAAAATTAAACATAAGACTTTTATCATAGAACTTTTATCATATATTTCTCATGAATAAGTAACAATTCATCACACAATTGAAGTATAAAGCAAAAACTCTATTAAAAACCAACAAACTATGTTCTCAGTCAACTTTGCAACTGCAATTCATCATCTTTTCAGGAAGGGTCACGTATCGGAGCCTTTAGGCAAGTTCACATACTCAACCATCATACGGTCTTCTATGATTGCAAACACTAACCGCGTACACATGAGCAAAACGTTTCAACCAGACACATAGAAATATAGGGGCTTATAGCTTCGCCTCCCAACGTATTCACCTCAAGGGTGATGTCAACAATAATAACTCATGCTATCAATATTCAACTCGACATATGTGCCTAGATCTTTCCTCACCACATGATGCTTGCCAAAGGAGAAAAATAAAAAGGAATAGAAGGAAAACTTTGACTCTTTGCATAAAAGTAAATACATAAAAGTAAAAGATAGGCCCTTCACAGAGGGAAGTAGAGGTTGCCATGCGCTTATTTGTTTGTATGCTCAACCCCTTAGTGCAAAAGAATGTCACGTTGTATTGCCCCTTGTGATATAAACCTTTATTATGCAGTATGTTACTTTTATTCTTCACCATCACAAGTTCGTACAATGCTCAATTTTCTCTTACACTAAATGATCTCACACTTTTAGAAGCAATTTTATTGCCTTTTTGCACCGATGACAACTTACTTGAGGGATCTTGCTCAATCCCTATGTAGGTATGGTGGACACTTGAAAATAAGATTTGGGTTTGAGGGTTTTTGGATGCACAAGTAGTATCTCTACTTAGTGCGGAATTTTTGGCTAGCAAAGATAGGGGCAAGCACCACATGTTAAAGTATCCAAGCAATATGACTTCTATGTGAATATAAACGAACATAAACCATTAAGTTGTCTTCCTTGTCCAAGGTCAACAATTTTGGCATATAATATTGTGGTGAGGGCTCACAATCACAAAATATTTCTAGGACGGTATATTTATTTGTGAATCTTCTCTTCCCTTATTAATTCTTTTGTGAGTTGCATCATTCACTAATGCTATGTTTGTCAATCTTTAATAAAGTTTTCTACTTATACTTTTCCTTATGTGGTGTCATCGCTTACCATAAGATTAGTATACGATCTTCTTGATTTATTTCCTTTCTTTTATTTATTTCCTTACTCTTCTTATTCCTTATTTCTTTTCTTTTATTTGCAACATGAAAGTAAAGAAAGAAAAAACTCAAATTGAACTTTATTATATAACTTGCACATGATTACAAGGATAGATCACTAAGCAAACTCTCAAAGAAGAAAGGATCAAACTAAACTTTTATTTATCTAAAGCAAAAGATCGAACTGGAATAAGTAAAGGAAAAAAGTTAGTGGGATGATAAGATACCGGGGCACCTCCCCCAAGCTTGGCGGAAGCCAAGGGGAGTGCCCATACCCAATACTCAATTCTCTTTTGGTGATGAAGAAGATGATGGTGGTGATGAAGAAGAGATCTTGTCCTCGGATTTCCATGGCAGTGGTCCACCATCATAAGAGGGGGAGTGAGTCTCACGGGTCCTTCAACTAGCAGCCAAACTCATAACTTAAACCTCGCCTCATATTCAAAGACTTGGTTTTGGAGATCATAGATCTGGCTTTGGAGGAAGTTGATTTGCTCGTTGAGGGTGAAGGCGATGTCCTTCATGGGCTTGCCATCCACCTTGAGATCACGGGAGAGGTCTGTGATCATGAGGTGATTGGCATTGAGTCCACGCTCCACCATGTCATTGCACCGGAAGACATCCTTCTCCATAGCTTCGAGCCTAGCCTCCACATTTCCTGTCCCATTGTGACCTTGCACATCGCGGATGTGAAGCAACCCCTCATGCATCTGGATGACCTGAGGGTGCTGCACCACCACCCGCAGATATGGCTTGGTGACGTTCTTGAAGAAATTGTCCTTGGAGGAGCTTGAGGTGGCCATGGTAGATGGGATCTGAAAGAAAAAAGGAAGAAAAGAGAACAGAGGATTGCTCCGCAATATGGTGGTTAACAGGTTCAAGAAGTACATATAGATTTTTTATCTTGGGGGATAAGCAAACTGTAGAAAACCGGAGTCCGGAAGGTGTCCCAGGTGGGCACAACCCACCGGCGCGCCAGCCTGGCGTGCCCTGGTGTCTTGTGCCCACCAGGTACGCTTCCTAGAAGTTTCTTATTTTCCTATTTTTCTAAATATTCCAAAACTGAAAAAAATTGTGAATTTTTGGAGTCCGTTTACTTACCGTATCACGTACGTCCTTATTTTCACGAATCTGGAGTGTTCCAAAAGGACTCTTTTATGTGTTCTTCCGGTGTCAAAGTTTGGATAATATTAGTTTCAACATTGATGGGCGTACCTGAGATATAATGTTTTATTCGTTGCCCGTTGACAACCTTCGGGTTAGTACCTTCGACATTATTTATTTTGATGACTCCAGACCGATAAACCTCCTCGATAATATAGGGTCCTTCCCATTTTGAGAGGAGTTTTCCTGCAAAGAATCTGAAATGAGAGTTGTACAAAAGAACTTATTCTCTGACTTTAAGCTCACGCTTTTGGATTCTTTTATCATGCCATCTTTTAACTTTTTGTTTGAATAATTTTGCATTTTCATAAGCTTGGGTTCTCCATTCATCTAATGAGATAATATCAAATAACCTCTTTTCACCAGCAAGTTTGAAATCATAGTTGAGCTCTTTGATTGACCAATATGCTTTATGTTCTAACTCAAGAGGCAAATGACAAGCTTTTCCATAAACCATTTTATAAGGAGACATACCCATAGGATTTTTATATGTTGTTCTATAAGCCCAAAGTGCATCATCTAATTTCTTAGACCAATTCTTCCTGGACCTATTGATAGTATTTTACAAAATTAATTTTATTTCTCTATTGCTAAGTTCAACTTGACCTCTAGACCGAGGATGATAAGGCGATGCAATTCTATGGTTAACATCATACTTGGCAAGCATTTTACGGAAAGCACCATGAATAAAGTGTGAACCACCATCAATCATTAAATATCTAGGGACTCCAAATCTTGGGAAAATAACTTCCTTAAGCATTTTAATAGAGGTGTTGTGATCAGCACTACTAGTTGGAATAGCTTCTACCCATTTAGTAACATAATCAACAGCAACCAAAATATGTGTATACCCATTAGAGGAAGGAAAAGGTCCCATGTAATCAAATCCCCAAACATCAAATGGTTCAACAACAAGTTAGTTAATAGGAATTTCTGGACGCTTACCGATATATCCTATTCTTTGACATTCATCACAAGATAAGACGAACTTACAGGCACCCTTGAAGAGAGTAGGCCAATAAAATCCAGATTGCAATACCTTGTGAGCAGTTCTATCTCCGGCATGATGTCCTCCATAAGCTTCGGAGCGACATCTCCATAGGATTTGTCCCTGTTCATGCTCAGGTACACAACGTCTAATAATACCATCTACTCCTTCTTTATAAAGATGTGGGTCATCCCAAAAGTAATGTCTTAAATCATAGAAGAATTTTTTCTTTTGTTGGTGTGTAAATCTAGGTGGTAAATATTTAGCAACAATGTAATTAGCATAATCAGCATACCAAGGAGTATTATTAGCAACATTTATTGCAGCTAACTTCTCATCAGGAAAACTATCATCAATAGGTAGTGGGTCATCAGGCAAATTTTCAAGCCTAGATAAATTATCAGCTACGGGGTTCTCAGCTCCTTTTCTATTAATGATATGTAAATGAAATCTTCTATATCTAAATAGCTAGCCCCTACTAACATATTTCTCTCAACATGCAAGCATGCCACCTCATCATTCCACATGCATAGAAAAAAGACCACCTCAACATGCAACTATGCATATTAAAAATCCACTTAATGCAATCATGCATGCATGTAAAACTCAATTCTATAATGCTATTTACATTTAATTCTTATATACTTTCAAAAGCTATTATTTCAAATATTCATGTTCCATATAATCAAAATCTCATTGAAATATTGCAAAATATTCCCGGAAGAACGTGCAGGGAATCATATAGTTCTTGTAACAAGAGAACCCATCGAATAAGTCAAGGTTTAGCATCTTTATTTTCCATAAGATATTTAATAGGAGCATGATCGGTGTGAACAATTACTTTGGAATCAACAATATAAGGTCTAAATTTATCAGAAGCAAACACCACTGCTAAGAATTCTTTTTCAGTAGTAGCATAATTTCGTTGAGCACTGTCTAGAGTTTTACTAGCATAATGAATAACATTCAGTTTCTTATCAACTCTTTGTCCTAGAACAACACCAACAACATAATCACTAGCATCACACATAATTTCAAAAGTCAAGTTCCAATCAGGTGGTTGAACAATTGGTGCAGAAATTAAGGCTTTCTTGAGTGTTTCAAAGGCTTCTAAACAATCGTCATCAAAAACAAAAGGAATATACTTTTGCAAAAGATTTGTAAGAGGCCTAGAGATTTTAGAAAACTCTTTGGTAAATCTCCTATAGAAACCAGCATGACCTAGAAACTATGAATACCTTTTATATCTTTAGGACATGGCATTTCTCAATTGCATCAACCTTAGCTTTGTCCACTTCAATACTTCTTTCAGAAATTTTATGCCCCAAGACAATGCCTTCGTTAACCATAAAGTGGCGCTTCTCCCAATTCAAGATAAGATTTGTTTGTTCACATCTCTGCAAAACTCGATCAAGATTGCTTAAACAATCATTAAAAACCTTCCCACAAAAAGAGAAGTCATCCATGAAAACCTCAACAATCTTTTCACAAAAGTCAGAGAATATAGCAGTCATACATCTTTGAAAAGTAGCAGGTGCATTACATAAACCTAAATGCATACGCCTATAAGCATAGGTTCCAAAGGGACAAGTAAAAGTGATGTTTTCTTGATCAGGTTGAGAAACATGTATTTGTGAAAAACCAGAATATCCATCAAGGAAGCAAAAATGTGTGTGCTTAGATAATCTTTCAAGAATTTGATCAATAAAAGGCACAGGGTAATGATCTTTTCTAGTTGCTTTGTTTAATTTTCTAAAATCAATTACAATTCTGTAGCCTGTAACAATTCTTTGTGGAATAAGTTCATTCTTATCATTAGGAACAACAGTTATACCTCCTTTCTTAGGGACACAATGAACAGGACTTACCCATCTACAATCAGCTATATGATAGATTATACCTACTTCCAGAAGTTATAATATTTCCGTTCTTACCACTTCTTTCATCTTCGGGTTTAACCGACATTGGTGATCAACAACGGGTTTAGCATCAGGTTCCATATTAATTTTGTGCTGACATAGAGTGGGACTAATGTCCTTTAAATCATCAAGAGTATATCCAATAGCAGCTCCGTGCTTCCTTAGAACTTTCAATAATCTTTCTTCCTTCATGTTCTGAAAGGTTAGCATTGATAATAACATGATATATCTTCTTTTCATCAAGATAAGCATATTTCAAAGTGTCTGGCAATTGTTTTAATTCAAACACATGATCACCTTTAGGTGGAGGAGGACCTCTTAGAGTTTCAATAGGAAAATTGTGTTTAAGCAGAGGACGTTGTTCAAATAAAATCTTATCTATTTCATTTCTTTCATGCATAAGTAAATCATTTTCATGGTCTAGCAAATATTGTTCTATTGGATCAGTAGAAGGCACATCAATAGAAGCAAGACCAATTAATTCATATTTGTTAGGCAATTCTTTTTCATGAAGCTTTCTACTAAACTTGGAAAAATTAAACTCATGAGACTCATCACCAAAACTAACTCCGATAGTTTGTTTCTCACAGACTATTCTAGCATTAACGGTGTTCAAGAAAGGTCTACCAAATATAATGGGACAAAAGTCATCTTGTGGGGAACCAAGAACAAGAAAATCAGTAGGGTATTTTATTTTCCCACACAAGACTTCAACATCTCTAACAATCCCAATGGGTGATATAGTGTCTCTATTAGCAAGTTTAATGGTAACATCTATGTCTTCTATCTCCGCGGGTGCTATGTCATTCATAATTTCTTGATATAAGGTGTAAGGAATAGCACTCACACTATGTCACATAAACCATGATAAAAATGATCTCCTATTTTAACTAAGATGACGGGCATGCCAAAATAGGTCTATGTTTATCCTTTTTATCAGGTTTGGCAATTCTTGCAGCTTCTTCACATAAGTAAATAACATGCCCATCTACATTTTCTCCCAAGATATCCTTAACCATGGCAATACTAGGTTCTACTTTAATTTGTTCATCAGGTTTAGGTGATCCAATATAGCTTTTCTTGACCACAATTGAAACCTTAGCACGTTCCTTTATCCTAACAAGGAAAGGTGGCTTCTTAATATAAGCAGAAGGAACAACTGGACCAACATTGTAAAGTATAGTTTCTTCTTTAACTGGCACCGTTTCTTTGATTTCTTCTTTAGTAGGTCGGTAATATTTAAACCACTTCTCTTTAGGGAGATCAACATGAGTAGCAAATGATTCACAAAAGGAGGCTACTATCTTAGAGTCAAGTCCATATTTAGTGCTAAATTTTTTAAAAGCATCGGTATGCATAAAAGATTTAACACAATCGTACTTAAGTTTAATACCCGACTCTTTACCTTTGCCGAGTTCCCAATCTTCAGAGTTGCGTTTAATTCTTTCCAAAAGATCCCATCAGAATTCAATAGTCTTCTTCATAAAAGAACCAGCACAAGAGGTATCGAGCATGGTTTGATCATTACGAGAAAGCCGAGCATAAAAGTTCTGGATAATAATTTCTCTTGGGAGCTTATGATTGGGGCATGAATGTAACATTGACTTCAGCCTCCCCCAAGCTACAGCGATACTTTCTCCTTCACAAGGCCAAAAATTATATATATAATTCCGATCATGATGAACTAGATGCATAGGATAAAATTGTTGATGGAACTCCAATTTCAATCGATTCAAATTCCAAGATCCAATATCATCGCATAGCCTATACCATGCCAATGCTTTTCCTTTCAAATATAAAGGGAAAACCTTTTTCATTACTTCATTTCCGGTCAAACCTGCAAGCTTGAGCAATCCACAAATTTGTTCTACATATATCAAGTGCATATCAGGATGTACGGTTCCATCTCCTGCATAAGGATTAGCCAGCAGTTGTTCTATCATACCCAAAGGAATTTCATATTCAATATTTTCAGTAGGTGCAGTAGGTTGAGGGGTAGATAATTGTGGTTCCATTCGAGGTGAATATACCCCGAGCAAACCCCTCAAAGGATTGTTTTCCATAGTAACAAGTGACAATAAATTTCAGCAAACTATATAAATGTTTCCTTACCAAATTCCACTTACCAAAGGCGCTTCACTCCCCGGCAATGGTGCCAGAAAATAGCCTTGATGACCCACAAGTATAGGGGATCAATTGCAGCTCTTTTTGATAAGTTAGAGTGCCAAACCCAACAAGGAGCAGAAGGAAATGACAAGTGGTTTTCAGCAAGGTAATGTCTGCAATTGCTGAAATTATAAGTAGCAGAATAGTTTGATAGCAAGGTAATTTGTAACTAGCAAGTAACAATAGTAGTAACAGAAGTGCAGTAAGGTAGCCCAATCCTTTTAAGGCAAAGGACATGCCAAAACGATCTCTTATGATAAGCAAAGTGTTCTTGAGGGTACACGGGATTTTCATCTAGTCACTTTCGCCATGTTGGTTCGATTTGTGTTCGGTACTTTGATAATTTGATATGTGTATGGAACGGTGCTTAGGTGTTGTTCTTACTTGAACAAACCTCCTACTTATGATTAACCCTCCCACAAGCATCCACAACTACGGGAAAAGTATTAAGAATAAATTCTAACCATAGCATTGAACTTTTGGATCCAATCGGTCCTTACAGAATAGCGCATAAACTGGGATTTAAGCTTCTGTCACTCTGGAAAACCATCATCTAATTGCTACTCCACAATGCATTCCCTTAGGCCCAAATATGGTGGAGTGTCATGTAGGCGATGTGCACATGACACCACTAAGGGAATCACAACATACATAGTACCAAGATATCGAACACATATCAAGTTCACATGATTACTTGCAACATGATTTGTTCCGTGACCTCAAGAACAAATGTAACTACTCACAAATGATAATCATGCTCAAGATCAGACGGGTATTAAATATCATATTGGATCGGAACATATAATCTTCCACCAAATAAACCATATAGTGATCAACTACAAGATGTCAATCAACACTACTAGTCACCCACAAGCACCAACCTATAGTTCCGGCAACAAGATTGAACACAAGATATGAACTAGGGTTTGAGATGAGATGGTTTTGTTGAATATGTTGATGAAGATTGCCCTCCCCAAGATGGAGGAGTTGTTGGTGATGATGATGACGATGATTTCCCCCTCCGGGAGGGAAGTTCCCCCGGAGGAATCGCTCCGCCGGAGGGTAAAAGTGCTCCTGCCCAAGTTCCGCCTCAAGACGGCGGCGCTCCGTCCCGAAAGTCCTCCTCTTATTTTTTTTCTAGGTCTAAATGACCTATATACCAGAAGATGGGCACCGGAGGTGGGCTTGGGTGAGCACAACCCACCAGGGCGCGCCTGGGCTCCCTGGTGCACCCAGGTGGGTTGTGCCCACCTAGTGGGCCCCCTCTGGCAGTTATTTGATCCAATATTCATCATATATTTTATAAAAAACATTGTGAAGTTTCAGCTTGTTTGGAGTTGTGCAGAATAGGTGGACTGATGTATCTTTTCCAGGTCTAGATTTCCAGCTGCCGGAATTCTCCCTCTTTGTGTATACCTTGCATATTATGGGAGAAAAGGCATTAGAATTACTCCCAAAAACATTATTATGGATAAAACATCATAAATAACAGTAAGAAAACATGATGCAAAATGGACGTATCACGGCTTTGTTAATATAGTCGGATCATATGGTGTTTTCCCCTCTCTATCTTGTTGTGATGAATTGAGTTTTCCCTTTGAGATTTCATTTTATCAGATTGAATACTTTTATGGATTTGAGAGCACTTGATATATCTCTTGCAATTGAATACTCATGGTGACAATGGGGTATCATATTGATTCACTTGATGTATGTTTTGGCACTCAACTCACGGATTCCCGAGGTGACATTGGGGTAATCTATGCATAGGGGTTGATGCACGTTCTTGTCTTTGTTTCTCCGGTAGAAATCTTGGGGGGCACTCTCCGAAGTTCTTTGTGTTGGATTGAGTATTATGAATCTGAAATTATTTGGTGTTATTTTAGTATGAAATCTTGGATAGATCGATCGGAAAGAATTGCTTGGAGGTGGTCTCGTACCCTACAAATGATTTCTTCTTATGTTCTCCGCTAGTAGGAACTTTGGAGTGATTCTTCATCGCATGTTGAGGGATGGTTATATGATCCAATTATGTTAGCATTGTTGAGAGATTACACTAGCGAAAGTACGGACCCTAGGCCTCATTTTCAAGCATTGCAATACCATTTGTGCTCCGTTTTATCAATTTCTACCTTGCTGTTTTTTTATTGTTCTTATTACGAAAATCAATATCTACTATCCATATTACACTTGTATCACCATCTCTTTGCCGAACTAGTGCACCTATCCAAATTACAATTGTATTTGGTGTGTTGGGGACACAAGAGACTTTTTATTATTTGGTTGCAGGGTTGTTTGAGAGAGACCATCTTCATCCTACGCCTCCCATGGATTGATAACCCTTAGGTCATTCACTTAAGGGAAAATTGCTACTGTCCTACAGAACTCTGCGCTTGGAGTCCCAACACGTGTCTACAAGAATAAAGTTGCATAGTAGACATCATGGGCTTAACCTCATCTACGAGGACACGCTCGACAAAATGCAGGTCGATAGAACATGCATCGAGCAAAGGAGTACCACCTTTCGAGGCATCATCCCCAGTCGAGAAGCACGGTGTTTGGGGGGAATTGAACTTGACGTAGTATTTGGCATGCCTGAAAATTACAGGTCGGAAGAGTTGCTCTTTCACATTTGCTCCCTTCAATAGCGGATATCACGCCCTTCTAGGGTGGGGCGCTTTTTCATGCTTCCAAGCCATACCCCATTATGTGTACATGAAACTTAAAATGCCAGGGCCCAATGGAATAATCACAGTTACGAGTGATCCGGATAAAGCACCCCGCGCCGAAAACAAAACCGCATCCTTAGCCCTTGAGGCACTATCCAAAGCCTTTGAGGCCGAAGAACTAACCACCCTACAATCCACGATGGACAAGGATGACGTGATTCTCGATAAGAGACCTAAATCCACCTCTTTCAAGCCAGCAGATGAAATAGTTAAATTTCTAGTGCACCCAACGGATCCTAATAAAACAACGTCCATTGGAGCACAGATGGATCCGATGGTAGAGGCCGCCCTACATGCGTTCCTACGTGAAAATTGGGATATCTTTGCCTGGCACCTTTCGGACATGCTCGGGATCCCACACAGACTAGCCGAACATAGCCTCAACATAATCAAAGGGTTCAAACCAGTCAAGCAAACATGCGGCGATTTTTCGAACCCAAACGACAAGCTATGGGGGAGATGAAAGTGCAGCTATTCCTAGGGGGTTTTGGTAATTATTAACAACATATAGCTCATTGAGCTAATGCTATTTCAAGGTAAATATTTCAGGAAAGTTCAATGATTGGCATGGCATGGATTAGGATTGTGGACCCCTCAAAATTCTAAGGACACATATTGCTCAAGCTCAAGACTCTACATTTTACTTTTAGTGATCCAAGATCACATTGAGTCCATAGGAAAAGCTGATACTATTAAAAGGGGATGAGGTGTTGCTTAATGGCTTGCTTGCTCAAAATGCTTAGTGATATGCTCCAAAAACCCTCAACCACTTTCTCATATCCAAATATGTCCCGAACCAAAAATCAAACTTGGCCCTACCGAAATGTTCTATCTGGCGCCATCGAGTTCACTTGACATAGCCACTGCCACAAACCCTAGTCACTTCGGTCTCACCGATAGGGATCTCGGTCTCACCGAGATGGGATTGCAAACTCTATGTTTCCCTTCGTAACGTTTCAGTCCAACAGAGATGACCGATCGGTCCCATCGAGTTCGCAATGCAAACTCTCTGTTTCCCTTTCGCAACATTTCGGTCTTACCGAAATGAGCGATTTGGTCCCACCGAGTTTTCCTGACCAACTCTCTGGTTAGCTTATTACCAAAATCGGTCCCACCGAGTTTGTGTAATCAGTCTCACAGAGATTACGTTATTCCCTAACCCTAATGAAATCGGTCCCACCGAGTTGACATGTCAGTCCCACCGAAAAGCCTAAAGTTCACATTTTGAACTAAATCGGTCTGACCGAGTTTTCTGATTCGGTCCCACCGAGTTTGGTAAATTGTGTGTAATGGTTAGATTTTGTGTGGAGGCTATATATACCACTCCACCCTTCCTTCATTAGAGAGGATAGCCATGAGAACGTGCCTACACTTCAGCATTCATTTTCTGAGAAAGAACCACCTACTCATGTGTTGAGACCAAGATATTCCATTCCAACCATTTGAATCTTGATCTCTAGCCTTCCCCAAGTTGCTTTCCGCTCAAATCATCTTTCCACCAAATCCAAATCTGCGAGAGAGAGTTGAGTGTTGGGGAGACTATCATTTGAAGCACAAGAGCAAGGAGTTCATCATCAACACCATGTCTATTACCTTTTGGAGGGTGGTGTCTTCTAGATTGGTTAGGTGTCACTTGGGAGCCTCCATCAAGATTGTGGAGTTGAACCAAGGAGTTTGTACGTGCAAGGAGATCGCCTACTTCGTGAAGATCTACCCTAGTGAGGCAAGTCCTTCGTGGCCAATGGCCATGGTGGGATAGACAAGGATGCTTGTTCGTGGACCCTTCATGGGTGGAGCCCTCCGTGGACTCGCGCAACCGCTACCCTTCATGGGTTGAAGTCTCCATCAACGTGGATGTACGATAGCACCATCTATCGGAACCACGCCAAAAATCTCCGTGTCTACATTGTGTTTGCTCCCTCCAAACTCCTCCCTTTACCTTCATGTGTAATGTTTTACATTCCGCTGCTATACTCTTAGACTTGCATTTGTTGGTTGATTGCTTGACTTGTGCTAAGTTGTTAAAATCTGCCAAGACTTAAAATTGGGAAAAGGCTAGATTTTTATTTGGTCAAGTACTCTAATCACCCCCCTCTAGACATACTTTCTATCCTACAAGTGGTATCAGAGCTTTGGTCTACATTTGCCTTGATTTCCATAGCTTTTGGTGATCATAGCCTTGGTTTCACAACCTAGGAGAGTATGGCGTCTAGCGAGGGAAATTACCACCATAGAGGTCCTTACTTTGATGGTACTAATTTTGCTAGTTGGAAGCATAAGATGAAAATGCATATTCTTGGACATAACCCCGCCGTTTGGGCTATTGTGTCTATTGTCTTGCAAGGTGAATTCTTTGATGGGAGAGAACCAAACCGTGAAGCTACCGCGGAAGAGTTGAAGATGCTTTAATACAATGCTCAATCTTGTGATATTCTCTTCAACGGATTGTGCCCTGAAGAATTCAACAAAATCAGCTGTCTTGAGAATGCAAAGGAAATTTAGGATACTTTGATTGATATGCACGAGGGTACCAACTCCGTCAAGGAAACCAAATTGGATGTGCTCCAAAGTCAGCTTGACAAGTTCAAAATGAAGGATGGTGAAGGTGTTGCTGAAATGTACTCTAGGCTTGCTGTCACCACAAATGAGATTGCCGGCTTGGGAAGTGAAGAGATGACCGATAGATTCATCATCAAGAAGATCCTAAGAGCCTTGGATGGATAATATGATACCATGTGCACATTGATCCAAATGATGCCCAACTACAAAGATCTCAAGCCAACGAAAGTGATTGGAAGAATTTTTGCCCATGAGATGTCACTCAAGGATAAGGAAGAGCTTCACAACAAGTCAAGTGGTTCTTACAAAGCCTCGTGTGATGCTCCTACATCATCAAGTGAGAAACAAGCCTTCAATGAAGAATTGAGCCTAATGGTGAAGAACTTCAACAAGTTCTACAAGAGTAGAAGCAAGGAAAGAATTTCCAAGTCAAGGTCCTATAATGACAAAAGATCTTCGAGTCGTGAACGTAATTGCTACAATTTTAGAAGACCCGGAAACTACTCTAATGAGTGTACGGCTCCCTAGAAAAGAAGAGAAGATTCACCCAAAAGAGAAGTAGAAGAGAAGAATCACCACCTAGAGAGAGAAGGAGTAGAGATGACCGTTATGAATGAAGAACATCACGAAGAAGCAAGGATTCAGAAAGGAAGGAAAAATCATCAAGGAGCTACACAAAACGAAGGCATCAAGCTCATGTTGGTGAATGGGTATCTGGCTCCGACTCCGACAATCACTCCGAGAGAAGTTATCACTCCGACTTCGAATATACTCAAGATGAAGGTGTTGTCGGTCTAGCATTTGTGTCAACCAACTCCTATGACATATTTGATTCACCAAATGAAGGAATTGGAAGATGCTTCATGACTAAAGGTCCAAAGGTATCACACCCCTAGTATGTTGATTTTAATAGTGATGAATATGACTTGCTAGGTGATGATGATTTACTTGTTGACTACTCTAGTGATGAAAACTATGATGAACTTGCTATTAATCATGCTAATAAAGATAAAACGAATGACGATGATAAGAAGGAGATTGAGCATCTAAATAAAGAACTAAACACTCTTAAGTTAGCTCATGAAACTACCTTGGAAGATCATCGATAACTTTTAAAGACTCATGAGAAGTTACGCTTTGAAATGCTCAACCTTGAGCAAGAGCATGGGTTCTTAAAGGCAATCAATGATGATGTTCGCAAGAAAAGTTCTTCTTACATTGCCAAGTGTTTACTCTTGTCTACTTACATGCCACAAGCTAAATCTAGCTACGAGAGTAAGAAAGATTGTTCCTCTAGTAGTAACAACAATCATGCTAAATCCAATATTGTTGCTTCTAGTAGTTCTCTTGATTCCACTAATGATTCTCTTAGCCAAGTTACACTTGAGCAAGAAAATACCCTATTAAAGGGAATTCTAGATAAAGGTGTCTACAACAGTCTTGCTGGAAGTAAGCAATTCGAGAAAATTGTACGCAAGTAAGGAAGGCACCAAAAGAATCAAGGTATTGGTTTTGAACGAAAGTTCAATGCCAATGGAGTTGAGTGGGAATAAGATCAATACCCCAAGACGAAGTTTGTTCCTCAACAAGAGAAGTATGATCCTACTTCTTTCCAAGGAACACAAGCTCAAGATGATCTTCCACCACAAGACCATAAGCAAAAAGGCAAGGACAAGCTCCAAGAGGAGATTGATGCATTTGAAGAAGCTCCTAAGGCCTTAGTCAAGTGGGTTCACAAGACTACATCAAGTTCTACTAGATCAAGTACGACTACAACTCCAAGGATTTCCATCAAGATGATGTGGATCCCGAAGAAGAAGAACTAGAAAGTTCTTGAGGGTGACTCCGCCAACATACTTCACTCATATCACTTTGGCGAGAACATGTGTAAACAACTTCCACATCATGCACTAGTTCAAGGAGTCACAAACCCTCTTGTTGCTAAGACAAGGGACAAGGTAACCTAATGCTTTCATGGACATCATCTTGTGTGTACATCACTCTATGTCTACGGATATCCTTGTTTGTTCCTCGTGGGGCTAACCCGTGTAGGTATTGAAAGTGCAACCCACTCCAATGGATTGCTCCAAATGATCTACATCAACATTGAGCATCCACATCTTCAACATCTACATGAAGTCATCATCAACAAAATGCAAGGTTAGTTCATCCCTCTTAGGGGGGATATCACATCTAGGGGGAGCTTTACTCTAATCAATTGAGCAAAAGCAACTCTAATGGTGTGAACACAACAATGCTTTATGTAAAAGTGGTAACCCCACTTGTGCTTAAATGATGAGTATGGCCTATGATGAAATGTTCTCATTTGACTCCTAAGTCAATATACTCATATATAGATGACCTACTCATCGCCAATTACTTGATAGATGCTAGAATGTTTGTGCATGCTTTGCCACATATTTCATTTGCCATTTTCTTGAGTGAGCATGTTGATTGCATATTTTACTCATTCGAGGACATCCATTTGTTGCTTTGATTGTTTGGCTCTTTCTCTTTTGCCAAATTGATGGACAAGAATGCCTAAGAACCTCCTCTAGCTATCTATGCTTTTCTCGTCTCAAACTCTATTCATGCTACAATGCAAAGTTTGATCAAGTCAGATTCGAACAACTCTGTGTGAGGAGCACTCGGAGTTCCCGATTCGTCATAGGCTTAAACTTCCAAAACCGTTTGTGCATTTAGGTATGACCGAGTCATCCACTTCGGTCACACTGAGTTAACCAAGTTGTTCTAGGTTTTCCATCTCGGTGCAACCGATTTGAACTTTTCGGTCACACCGAGTTGCAGTAACCGCTTGTGATTCTACGTCTCGGTGCCACCGAGTTGCTCCACTCGGTCACACCGACAGGGTCAGGATATATATATCCATGGGTGAGATTTTGGAAATTTCTTCAAAAGCCATCAGCCCGCGCATATCCTGCTCTCCTCCTTGATGTCTACTACACAAGCTTCTTCTTGTAGACGTTGTTGGGCCTCCAAGTGCAGAGGTTTGTAGGACAGTAGCAAATTTCCCTCAAGTGGATGACCTAAGGTTTATCAATCCGTGAGAGGCGTAGGATGAAGATGGTCTCTCTCAAATAACCCTGCAACCAAATAGCAAAGAGTCTCTTGTGTCCCCAACACACCCAATACAATGGTAAATTGTATAGGTGCACTAGTTCGGCGAAGAGATGGTGATACAAATGCAATATGGATGGTAGATATAAGTTTTTGTAATCTTCAAATATAAAAACAGCAAGGTAACTAATGATAAAAGTGAGCACAAACGGTATTGCAATGCTAGGAAACAAGGCCTAGGGTTCATACTTTCACTAGTGCAAGTCCTCTCAACAATAATAACATAATTGGATCATATAACTATCCCTCAACATGCAAGAAAGAGTCACTCCAAAGTCACTAAGAGCAGAGAACAAACGAAGAGATTATGGTAGGGTATGAACCCACCTCAAAGTTATCCTTTCTGATCGATCTATCATAGAGTTCGTACTAGAATAACACCTTAAGACACAAATCAACCAAAACCCTAATGTCACCTAGATACTCCAATGTCACCTCAAGTATCCGTGGGTATGAATATACGATATGCATCACACAATCTCAGATTCATCTATTCAACCAACACAAAGAACTTCAAAGAGTACCCAAAAGTTTCTACCGGAGAGTCAAGACGAAAACGGGTGCCAACCCCTATGCATAAGTTCACAAGGTCACTGAACCCACAAGTTGATCACCAAAACATACATCAAGTGGATCACGTGATATCCCATTGTAACCACAGATAAGCACATGCAAGACATACATCAAGTGTTCTCAAATCCTTAAAGACCCAATCCGATAAGATAACTTCAAAGGGAAAACTCAATCCATTACAAGAGAGTAGAGGGGGAGAAACATCATAAGATCCAAATATAATAGCAAAGCTCGCGATACATCAAGATCGTACCACCTCAAGAGCATGAGAGAGAGAGAGATCAAACACATAGCTACTGGTACATACCCTCAGCCCCGAGGGAGAACTACTCCCTCCTCGTCATGGAGAGCGTCGGGATGATGAAGATGGCCACCGGAGAGGGATTCCCCCCTCCGGCAGGGGGCCGGAACGGGTCTAGATTGGTTTTCCGTGGCTACGGAGGCTTCTGGCGGCGGAACTCCCGATCTATTTTGCTCTCTGATGTTTTTAGGGTATATGGACATATATAGGCGAAAGAAGTCGGTCAGGGGAGCCACGAGGTGCCCACGAGAGTGGGGGCGCACCCAGGGGGGTAGGGCGCGCCTCCCTGCCTCGTGGGTTCCTCGGAGCTTCCCTGACGTCTATTCCAAGTCTCCTGGATTGCTTATGTTCCAAAAATAACTCTCCCGAAGATTTCATTCCGTTTGGACTCCATTTGATATTCTTTTTCTTCAAAACACTAAAATAGGCAAGAAAACAGCAACTTGGGCTGGGCCTCCGGTTAATAGGTTAGTCACAAAAATAATATAAAAGTGTTTAGTAAAGCCCATAAACATCCAAAATAGATAATATAATAGCATGAATACTTCATAAATTATAGATACGTTGGAGACGTATCACTCCTCGGGTCTCCGGATCGTCTCCTAGCCGCCAGCGACCTCCCGCCGCTGGTTTTCGTCGCCATCAACGGAATTCTGCTCCACCATTGTCTCTGTAGCGAACTCCCACCGAACTAGGGTATGGGTTCAATACTTTGTGCTATTTCCTTACTTCGATTCCTAGCACATTGCTTCGCCATGATCTTTTCCACGTATGAAAACAATCTATCCATAGAAAACATCCTTTAGGTTAGGTTTGATTCGAGAATTTAGGGTTAGGTCTCCGCCGAACTCATCTCGGACCGGCCGAGTTGTAGAAATCGGTCTGACCGATTCGGCTTAGGCCATTGCACATGCATTTTTCGGTCTGACCGAAAATTGCAAATCGGTGCGACCGAGTTCTACTCTCTGTGAAACCCTAGCAATCTCAGTGCCACTGAACTGTGACTTGGCCTGACCGAGTTCACTAGTTTAGGTTCCAAAAGTTGCTTCAGTATCACCGAGTTTAACAAATCGGTAGTTCTGAAATGCTTTATGTGGAGAACTAAAACTAAGTTTTTGACTCATCTGTTTAGCAAAACTCTGCACTTTGTGATGCTCATCCATTCTACCTCATCTACATCTATTCATAGGGTTTACTGTCAATGTGATTCCTAAGATGTCTGACCAAAGTGACAGCCAAAACAGACCTGAAGAGCAAATGGAATTGACTGAGGGCACTAGTCCCTCAAGCACCTCAGATGATGGCAGCAAGAGCACTCCCAGTAATTTGCCAAAGGCAGCCACCAGGACAAGGAAGAAGAAAACCTCAGATTCTGAAATAGCCGATGCTTATTCTCGCCAACGTAGGTAAGGCTGAACCAAAACCCACTGCTCCGGCTACTAATGAAATTTTATGCTCACGAAAGCAAGGATTCGAGAAAGTTCATTGTTGATTATCTGCAAGATCCTAGCAGAAGGGTGGACAATATGGTTAATGGATGGTTTTGACATGCATATCTATGGAACTTTATAGTCGGATTAATGAAGTTGAGGAAGTTTCACCCAAGCTTGCATCAGAATATTCACATAAGAAATGGCCGATATAAACTTATCGTCTTAAGAACATGCAAAATGGCTGATGGAGTGTTGACATCGTCCTTAGAACAAGCTATGTGCAAGTTATTTTTCGGCACACAAGCTTTGCCGAAAAACAGGGGGGCATGTGTTGACACCAGATTTTGGCATGGTCATAAACTTATTTAAGATGGCCTCAAATGAAGAAGTGATCTACATGAAAGAGTTTCCTATTGTTGATATGAAAATCTTTGAAGTTTGGGCCATCGCCGTCCGATTTCATCTCGAAAGGCCGAAACTATGCTCAAAGTACTGAGATCTTATATTCAAAGTACAGTTTGGCCGATTTAGCCCCCAAGGCGACCTCATATGAGAAAATGTTCTACACGGATTGTCTTCGTCTCGTCGAATTGATCACTTTTTGATATAAAAACAATCTCAATCCGAGATCGTATGCAAAAGTTAGAGCCATTCGAGTGCAGCATCCAGCCGCGGCCCATGTCTGATGGGTAGCGCCACCACTCAGCTGTCTTGCGCGAGCGATTCGGCCCTGAAGATGGCCTCGAATCGAAAAGCATTCAACATGAAAATTGTCCATCTCGTCGAAACGATTAAATTTGATTTTGGGCTAAGGTGCTGAAAGGACCAGCTCTGGAAGTTATAGCTGTTGAGCACGGTTGTCATTGGATGTATATCTGGCGGCTAGGATCTTTTGTATTTACTTCCTAGCTTAGCGATATCTCCCGATCCTTTCCCTGTATAGCGGATATGGTCGAGATCTCACAGCCCTTGTACCTATATATGTGCCTAGTGCATGATCGACGAGAATTATCGGTGCATGCAATCCTCTTCTTCCTAACTTACATGGTATCAGATAGCAAGTCGATCCCCTACCTTCCGCTGCCCTAGCCGCTGCCGCCGCACCCAGCCGCCGTCGCTGGTCCGTGCCATCGCCGCCACCCCACCCCTTGCCACCGCATCTCTTACCCAAAGCTGCACCACCCTCCCCATCTCCCATCTCCCTAACCCTAACCCTCCAGCCGCTGCCGCCACATCGGGCCGCCGTCGCCGCATCCAGCCACCGTCGCCGCTCATCCTCCAGTCGCCGTCGCCACATCCAGATGTTGCCGATCATCCTCCAGCCGCCCCCGCACCGGGCCGCTGTCGCATCTAGCCGCCACCCATGCCGCCGCCGCCACTCATCCTCCGGGCCGCCGCCACCGCATCCAGCTGTCGCCCGTGCCGCCGCCGCTGCCCATCCCCACCGCACCGCCGCCACTCCATGGTCGTCCGTGCGCCTCCTCCTCTAGCTGCCGTCGTCGCTGCCATGATGTCTTCTACCATGTTGTATCTCTTCGGCCACATGTACATGGGTGCGCTGGCTCCCTTCACCCACATGTAGCCGGCCCCATCAATGGCCGGCGGCCACGCTCCGCCCGCCCTGGTTCAGCCCTTCGGAGGCTTCGTCACACCGCCGTTTTTCCCCGCGGGCTACCCGGCCTACTTCGTCATGCCACAGCCGCCGGCCGGTGCCAGCTCCGCGGCTCTGCCCGGCCCGACGATGGCCGGCGATCACGCTCCACCCGCCCCGGTTCAGCCCTACGGCGGCTTCACCTCGATGTCGGTCTCCCCGCCATGGGGCGACGCTTCTTTGGCTGCACTACACTCGGCCACATCACTGAACAACTAAGGCACCGGCGACGCTTGGTACATGGACTCGGGCGCCACCGCCCACATGACATCTCATCCCGGTACCCTAACCTCCTTCACTCCGGTTCATACTCCTACTCACATCACCGTCGGTAACGGTTCCTATTTACCTATCACACATGTTGATCGTACTTCGTTTCCTTCCACATCTACGCCTCTTACCATGTCTAATGTTCTTGTTTCTCCTGATTTAGTCATGAACCTCGTATCTGTTCGTTGTCTTGCTCGTGAGAATCCCATTACCGTTGAATTTGGTGATGTCGGTTTTTCTGTGAAGGACGCGTGCACCCGGATGATCCTTCTCCGATGCGATAGTCCTGACGAGCTCTACCCAGTGCACTCCTCCGCCACCACCACCACCACCCCAGTCGCCCTCACCACAGGTTTCGACCTTTGGCATGCTCGTTTAGGACACCCGAATCCCCACCACTTTGCATCAAATTCTTAAGAGTTTTTCATTCTCATACAATAAGATCAACAACCATCCTTGTGAGGCTTGCCATCTTGTCAAGCACGTTCGTCTTCCCTTTAGTGCGTCCACAAATATTTCTACTTTTTCGTTTCAGTTAATCCATAGTGATGTTTGGACATCCCCGGTTGCAAGAAACACGGGCTATCTTTATTATTTGGTGATCTTAGATGACTTTTCTCATTATGTGTGGACGTTTCCTCTTCGTCGCAAGTCTAATGCACTTGCCACACTTACTGCGTTTTTACGTGTACATCACCACATAGTTCGTTCGTCCCATCCTTGCTCTCCAAACTGATAACGGAAAATAATTTGATAACGATGCTATCCGCAACCTTCTCGCTATGCACGACACTATCTTTCGTGTCACTTGCCCCTACACGTCCCACCAAAATGGCCGTGCTGAGCGTATCCTACGCGCTCTTAATGACTACGTACGCATGTTGCTCTTTCACTCCAATGTGCCTCCCTTGTTTTGGCCGGACGCTCTCACCACTACCACTCTCCTCATCAACATTCGCCCATGCCGCCCATGCTGGAACTATGCTCCTCATCATCTTCTTCTCTTTGGTGCACCTCTATCTTATGATGGTCTTTGCATCTTCGGGTGTCTCTGTTATCCTAGCACCGTGTCCACCACTCCTCACAAACTCGCTCCACGGTCGGTTCCTTGCATCTTTCTTGGCTACCCTCTCAACACCAAAGGTTATCGGTGCTATGATCCAATGTCCCACCGCGTTTATACATCGTGGCACGTGTACTTTTATGAGCGGGTGTCCCCTTTTCAGCAGGTACCATCCTCCACCGAGCAGCCTCCGGCTCCTCCCACGGTGCAGCTCGCCCCTGCCACCACCCCTAGCAGGCCGCCCCCCTCGCCGAGCACCGCCTCTGCCCCGGCGTTGCTCGCGCGTGATGTCGCTTGAACCTACATCGGTTTTTCCCCAAAGAGTTAGGGATGATGCAGCACAACGGCGGTAGGTATTTCCCTCAGATGTGAAACCAAGGTTATCGAACCAGTAGGGGAACCAAGCAACACAACATAAACAACACCTACACACAAATAACAACTATCAATCCCTTTTGGGCAGCGGCACCAGAAATTGGCAAACGGACGTGAGAGACTTGTAAACATTCATAGATCGAACGCCAAATAAAATAAATTGTAGCAAGGTATTTTTTGTATTTTTGGTTTAGTAGATCGCGAAGGCAAATAATATGAGAAAGAGACCAGGGGGCCGTAGATTTAACCAGTGGCTTCTCTCGAGAAAAATAGCAAGCGGTGGGTAAACAAAATATTGTTGGGCAATTGCTAGAACTTCAAATAATCATGATGATATCCATGCAATGATAATTATATAGGCATCACATCCATGATTACTAGACCGACTCCTGCCTGCATCTACTACTATTACTCCACACATCAACCGCTATCCACCATGCATCTAGTGTATTAAGTTCATGGAGAAGTGGAGTAATGCAATAAGAACGATGACATGATGTAGACAAGATATATCTATCTAGAGATAGACCCCGTTGTTTTATCCTTAGTAGCAACGATACATACGTGTCGGTTCCCTTTCTGTCACTGGGATCAAGCACCGTAAGGTCGAACACACTACAAAGCACCTCTTCCCATTGCAAGATAAATAGATCAAGTTGGCCAAACAAAAGCCAAATATCGGAGAATAAATACGAGGCTATAAGCAATCATGGATATAAGAGATAAAAGAAATTCAAATAACTTTCAAGGATATAAAAACATAGATCTGATCATAAACTCAAAGTTCACCCGATCCCAACAAACACACCGCAAAAAGAGTTACATCATATGGATCTCCAAGAGACCATTGTATTGAGAATCAAACAAGAGAGAGGAATCCATCTAGCTACTAACTACGGACCCGAAGGTCTACAAAGAACTACTCACGCATCTTCGAAGAAGCACCAATGGAAGTGGTGAACCCCTCCGTGATGGTGTCTAGATTGGATCTGGTGGCTCTGGACTTTGCGGCGGCTGGAATTAAGTTTCGTCGACTCCCCAACGGTTTCTGGAATATTGGGGTATTTATAGAGCAAAGAGGCGGTCCAGGGGCACCCGAGGTGGGCACAACCCACTAGGGCGCGCATGGGCCTTCTGGCACGCCCTGGTGGGTTGTGCTTTCCTCAGAGCACCTCCCAGGCGCAACCTTGGTCCATTAGGTGTCTTCTGGTATTGATTTTCGTTGCATTTGGACTCCATTTGGTATTGATTTTCTGCGATGTAAAAAACATGCAAAAAAACAAAAACTAGCACTTGGCACTATGTCAATAGGTTAGTACCAAAAAATGATATAAAATTATTATAAAACATCCAAGATTGATAATATAATAGCATGCAAGAATCAAAAATTATAGATACATTAGAGACGCATCAGCATCCCCCAACTTAACTCCTACTCATCCTCAAGTAGGTAAGTGATAAAAACAGAATTTTTGATATCGAATGCTGCCTAACATATCATATGATATTCTTTACTTCATAGCATGGACATTTGTACTTTTATATTGTTCAAAGCAATAGTCTAGATTTGACATGATAATTTAAATACTCAAGCATATCAACAAGCAATCATATCTTTCAAAATATCAATGCTAAAATAAGCTATCCCTAGCTCATCATGCTCAATCATTGATCCATTCATGAAACACACTCGCATATTAACTACACCCAATGCTCAAGTACGATCATAGTGCCTCCTAGTTGGTGCTTTTATAAGAGAAGATGGAGACTCAAATTCAAAAATAAAAATTGCATAAAGTAAAAGAAATGCCCTTGGCAGAGGGAAGTAGGGATTTGTAGAGGTGCTAGAGCTCAAAGCGAAAAACTTAGAGATAAAAACATTTTGGGAGGTGTGTCCTTCCCACCAACGAAAACGACTTAGAGTTCCCAACACTTTCCATGCTAGATATATCATAGGCGGTTCCCAAACAGAAAATATATTTTATTCCTTTTTCCACCATACTTTCACTTTCCATGGCTAACCGTATCCACGGGTGCCTTCCATACCAACACTTTCCAAGGAATTTATTATTTGACAGCATAAAGTAAATTCATTTTTCATTTTGGGACTGGGCATCCCTAATACCTTTGCCTTACTCTCGTACAATGACAAGTGAATAAACACTCATCATGAGAATAACACATCTAGCATGGAAAATATTAGCCACCCCTTACCGCTCCGCGAGCGAAACGAACACACAAAAGAGAAGTTTATTTTGAAAATTAGAGATGGCACATACAAATTTTCTTAAAACGGCAAAAGAGTACCAGATATAGGTAGATATAGTGGATACATGTGGCAAAACTAGTTTAAAGGTTTTTGGATGCACATGTAGTGATCATACTTAGTGCAAAATGAAGGCTAGCAAAAATTGAGAAGCGACCAACCAAGAAATGAATAATCTCATAAGCGAGCATTAAGCATAACTAACACCGAATAATGCACCACAAGTATGATATAATTTCATTGCATAATTATTGACTTTCGTGCTTGCATAGGGAATCACAAACCATAACACCAATATTCTTACTAAAGCATAATTACTCATCAACATAACTCACATATCACATCACCATATCTCAAAACTATAACTAAGATTCAAGTTTATTTTGTCCAATGATCTTCATGAAAGTTTTTATTATATCCTTCTTGGATATCTATCACTTTGGAACTAATTTTCATATGTTGCTTTTGATAATCTCAAACAAATATAAGTGAAGATCATGAGCATAATATTTCTTTCTCTCAAATTAATTTAAGTGAAGCAAGAGAGAATTTATTAAAAAATTAATACTCTCAAATAAATCTAAGTGAAGCAAGAGAGCATTTCTTCAAAAATACTAAAGCACACTGTGCTCAAAAAGATATAAGTGAAGCACTAGAGCAAGTCCATAGCTCATAAAAATTTAAGTGAAGCATAGAGAGCAATTCCAGTCATGACATAATTTTGGCTCTCTCAAATAGGTGTGTCCAGCAAGGAGTCAAGACTTAAAACACAAAATAAAACAAGCAAAGACTCATATCATACAAGACGCTCCAATCAAAACACATATTATGTGATGAATAAAAATATAGCTTCGAGTAAAATACCAATGGTCGTTAGAAGAAAGAGGGGATGCCACTCGGGGGCATCCCCATGCTTAGTTACTTGCTCTCTTTTGGATAATAGCTTGGGATGCCGGGTCATCCCCAAGCTTAGGCTCTTCTTACTCCTTATTCCTTCATCCATTGTAAGATAACCCAAAACTTGAAAACTTCAATCACACAAAACTCAACAAAGGCCTTCACGAGATCCGTTAGTATAAGAAAAACAAATCACTACTATAAGTACTGTAGTAAACCAATTCATATTCTGTTCTTGCATTATATCTACTATATTCCAACTTTCATATGGCAAAACTCATCAAAGAAAACCATAAATCCATCAAAATAAGCACACAACGCAAAGAAAACAGAATCTATCAAAAACAAAACATTATGTAGAAATCTGGGTGTTTTGAATACTTCTGTAACTCCAAAAAATCTCAAAAATTAGGAAGACCTGAGAAATTTGTATATTGATCTACTGCAAAATGAATGGTATTTTATCGCTCTCTGGTTAAAAATGAGAATTATTTTCGTGGGTGCAAAAGTTTCTGTTTTTTCAGCAAGATCAAACAACTATCACCCAAGAAGATCCTAAAGGCTTTACTTGGCGCAAACACTAATTAAACACAAAAAACACAATCATAACAGTATCACAATTGTGCTAACACTCAAGAACAGAAAGCAAAAAGCAAAAATAAATTTTATTCATTGAGTTGCCTCCCAATAAGCGCTATAGTTTTAATGCCTAGCTAGGCATACTAATTTAATGATGCTCACATGAAAGATAGTAATTGAAACACGAAGGGAGCATCATGTAGCATGTGAAAAACAACTCTAAGTCTAACATACTTCCTATGCATAGGCATTTTATAAGCAAACAAGTTATCAAGGCACGCAAAAACTAGCATATGCAAGCAAGAAGAAAGAAGCAAAAGAAATCTCAACATAACGAGAGGTAATTTAGTAACTTGAAAATTTCCACCGCAATATTTTCCTCTCTCATAATAATTATATGTGGGATCATATTCGAATTCAAAAATATAGCTATCACATAACATATTTTCTACATGATCCACATGCATGAAAAGTTGACACTCTTCCAATATATTGGGATTATCCTCAAATAAAGTCATGACCTCTCCAAACCCACTCGGGGGCATCCCCAAGCTTAGTTGCTTGCTCTCTTTTGGATAATAGCTTGGGATTCCGGGTCATCCCCAAGATTAGGCTCTTCTTACTCCTTATTCCTTCATCCATCGTAAGATAACCCAAAACTTGAAAACTTCAATCACACAAAACTCAACAAAAGCCTCCCTGAGATCCGTTAGTATAAGAAAAACAAATCACTACTATAAGTATTGTAGTAAACCAATTCATATTTTGTTCTTGCATTATATCTACTGTATTCCAACTTTTCTATTGCAAAAACTCATCAATGAAAACCATAAATCCATAAAAATAAGCACCCAACGCAAAGAAAACAGAATCCGTCAAAAACAGAACATTATTTAGAAATCTGGGTGTTTCGTATACTTCTGTAACTCCAAAAAATCTGAAAAATTAGGAAGACCTGAGAAATTTGTATATTGATCTACTGCAAAATGAATGATATTTTATCGCTCTCTGGTTAAAATGAGAATTATTTTTGCGAGCGCAAAAGTTTCTGTTTGTTCAGCAAGATCAAACAACTATCACCCAAGAAGATCCTAAAGGCTTTACTTGGCATAAACACTAATTAAAACATAAAAAACACAATCATAACAGTAGCATAATTTTGCTAACACTCAAGAACAGAAAGTAAAAAGCAAAAATAAATTTTATTCATTGGGTTGCCTCCCAATAATCGCTATCATTTTATGCCCCAGCTAGGTATAATAATTTTAATGATGCTCACATGAAAGATAGTAATTTAAACACAAAGGGAGCATCATGTAGCATGTGAAAAACAAGTCTAAGTCTAACATACTTCCTATCCATAGGCATTTTATAAGCAAACAAGTTATCAAGGCACGCAAAAACTAGCATATGCAAGCGAGAAGAAAGAAGCAAAAGCAATCTCAATATAACGAGAGGTAATTTAGTAACATGAAAATTTCCACCGCAATATTTTCCTCTCTCATAATAATTATATGTTGGATCATATTCAAATTTAACAATATAGTTATCACATAACATATTTTCTACATGATCCACATACATGAAAAGTTGATACTCTTCCAATATAGTGGGATTATCCTCAAATAAAGTCATGATCTCTCCAAACCCACTTTTATCAAAAAATTCACAAGATTGATAATTCTCCAAAATAGTGGGATCATTAATACCTAAAGTTGACACTCTTCCAAACCCACTTTCGATATTATTGCAAATATTATTATCAATATCATATTCATCATGAGGCATAATTTTTGTTCAAGATCATTAGAAGAATCATCCCAATCATGATCATTGCAATAAGTAGTGGACATATCAAAATTAGCATCCCCAAGCTTGGAGTTTTGTATATTATTATCACAATAGACATTAATAGAATTTATTGTAAAATCATTGCAATCATACTTTTCATTCAAGGAGCTATCATGAATCACTTCATCAACTTCTTCATCACAGTTTTCAGATTCACAAATCTCAAGCAAAACTTCATAAAGATAATCAAGTGCACTCAACTCACTAGCAATTGGTTCAACATATTCAGATCTTTCGAAAAGATTAGCAAGTGGATGAGGACCCATATAGATAGAATTTTAGCAAGCGAAGATGCAAGCCAATAGAAGGCACATGGTAACACAAGCAAAGGTAGAAAACAAGATTGCGCACAAAAACAGATCTGATGAGAAAATGGCGAACGAGAAAGAGGGCGAATAAAACGACAAATTTTTGTGATGTGGGAGAGAGATAAATGAGAGGCAAATGGCAAATAATGTAAATTGCAAGGAGATGGGATTTGTGATTGGGAACCTGGTATAGGTTGAAGATCCTCCCCGGCAACGGCGCCATAAATTCCTTTTGATGTCGCTTGAAGCTACTTCGGTATTTCCCCAAAGAGGAAGGGATGATGCAGCACAGCGGCGGTAGGTATTTTCCTCAGATGTGAAACCAAGGTTATCAAACCAGTAGGAGAACCAAGCAACACAACATAAACACACCTACACACAAATAACAACTACTCGCAACCCGACGTGTAAAAGGATTGTCAATCCCTTTCGGGTAGCAGCACCAGAAATTGGCAAACAGACATGAGAGAGTTGTAAATATTGATAGATCGAACGCCAAATAATATAAATTTCCACAAGGTATTTTTGTATTTTTAGTTTAGTAGATCTAAAAATAAAAAGGCAAATAAAATAGATCGCGAAGGCAAATAATATGAGAAAGAGACCCGGGGGCCGTAGATTTCACTAGTGGCTTCTCTCGAGAAAAATAGCAAACGGTGGGTAAACAAATTACCGTTGGGCAATAGATAGAAATTTGAATAATCATTATGATATCCAGGCAATGATCTTTATATAGGCATCACGTCCAATATTAGTAGACCGACTCCTGCCTGCATCTTCTACTATTACTCCACACATCGACCGCTATCCAGCATGCATCTAGTGTATTAAGTTCATGGAGAAACGGAGTAATGCAATAAGAATGATGACATGATGTAAACAAGATCTATCTATGTAGAGATAGACCCCATCGTTTTATCCTTAGTACAAATGATACATACGTGTCGGTTCCCTATCTGTCACTGGGATCAAGCACCGTAAGATCGAACCCACTACAAAGCACCTCTTCCCATTGCAAGATAAATAGATCAAGTTGGCCAAACAAAACCCGAATATTGGAGAAGAAATACAAGGCTATAAGAAACCATGCATATAAGATATCAAAGAAACTCAAATAACTTTCATGGATATAAAAAGATAGATCTAATCATAAACTCAAAGTTCATCCGATCCCAACAAACACACCGCAAAAAGAGTTACATCATATGGATCTCCAAGAGACCAATGTATTGAGAATCAAACGAGAGAGAGGAAGCCATCTAGCTACTAACTACGTACCCGAAGGTCTACAAAGAACTACTCATGCATCATCGGAGAGGCACCAATGGAAGTGGTGAACCCCTCCGTGATGGTGTCTAGATTGGATCTGGTGGTTCTGGACTCTGCGGTGGCTGGAATTGATTTTCGTCGACTCCCCTAGGGTTTCTGGAATATTGGGGTATTTATAGAGCAAAGAGGCGGTCCGGCGGCACCGAAGTGGGCACAACCCACTAGGGCGCGCCTGGGCCTCCTGGCGCTCCCGGGTGGGTTGTGCTCTCCTCGGAGCACCCCCCAAGTGCAGCCTTGTCCCATTAGGTGTCTCCTAGTCCATAAAATATCTCCATAAAGTTTCGTTACATTTGGACTCCGTTTGGTATTGATTTTTTGTGATGTAAAAAACATGCAAAAAATAGCAATTGGCACTTGGCACTATGTTAATAGTGAAAGGATCGATATGG
>NC_041392.1:466991119-467004946 GCF_002162155.2 Triticum dicoccoides | reverse complement strand
ATGGTTGACTAGAGGGGGGGGGGGGTGAATAGGCAACTAACAATTTTTAGCTTTTCTTTAGCAATTTAAACTTTGCATCAAAGTAGGTTGTCTAGATATGCAACTAGATGAGGAACCTATATGATGCAACACGAATAGGAACACAAGCAAGCAAGATATATGCAACAAATAAGCTACACAAGTAAAGGCACGAGATAACCAAGAGTGGAGACGGTGGAGACGAGGATGTGTTGCCGAAGTTCCTTCCCTTTGAGAGGAAGTACGTCTCCGTTGGAGCGGTGTGGAGGCACAATGCTCCCCAAGAAGCCACTAGGGCCACCGTAATCTCCTCAGGCCCTCACACAATGCGAGATGTCGTGATTCCACTATTGGTGCCCTTGGAGGCGGCGACCGAACCTTTACAAACGAGGTTGGGGCAATCTCCACAACTCAATTGGAGGCTCCCAACGACACCACGAAGCTTCACCACAATGGACTATGGCTTCGCGGTGACCTCAACCGTCTAGGATGCTCAAACACCCAAGAGTAACAAGATCCGCAAGGGATTAGTAGGGGGGAATCAAATATCTCTTGGTGGAAGTGTAGATCGGGGCCTTTTCAACCACTCCCGAGCAAATCAACAAGTTTGGTTGGCTAGGGGGTGAGATCGGGCGAAAATGGAGCTTGGATCAATAATGGAGCTTTAATGGTGGAAGAGGTGAGTCAATGGGGAAGAAGGAGACCCTTTATATAGTGTGTGGAAAAGATCCAACCGTTACCCACCAACTAGCCCGCGGCCAGCGGTACTACCGCGCCTGGCCAGCGGTACTACCGCAAGGCCGCGCGGTACTACTGCTTGCAACCAAGCGGTACTACCGCACGGCAGTGCGGTACTACCGTACCGACCCACGGTACTGCCGCGACCCCAACACAGAAACAGACGCAAAGCTGGGGGCGGTACTACCGCACCCCTCATGCGGTACTACCGCAAGGCAAAAGTCCCAGCCAGGGGGAAGGGGAACTTCCGTGCCTACTTCCACAAAAAAACGGAAGTAGCAAAAACCCAACACAGTAGTACAGCCGAGGGGCGGTACTACTGCCTGACCGCATAGCGCGGTACTACCGCACGGCGAAAGCGGTACTACCGCGACAGGTGCGGATGTAAAAAATTACATCCGCTCCTACTACCACGAAGGGGCGGCACTAGCCTGGTGGGCAGCGGTAGTGCGACTCCAGGAGGACTACCGTGGGCACCAGCGGTACTACCGCGCCACCGCGCGGTACTACCGTGGATGCCTACGGTACTACCGTTGATCCAGGAGCAGTACTACCGTAACCACAACAGCAGCCAGTCACAGGAGGCAGGAAAACGGAGGAAGCTCCAAGGAAGAAGGAGGGGATAAAAAGGAGACGTGTACGTGATGATTCCACCCAAACCTTTCCAATGCGGATCCCCTCTTAATAGTACGGCTTTCCTATGACTCAAATCCACCAAAAAGAAACGTAGAAAAGACGCCGTCTTCATCAGTCTTCGAGGGGCACCCAATCGTCTTGTGCCTAGCAAAGAAGTGTCTGGAATACTCATGGCACACGATTAGTCCGCAAATGCGTTGTCATCAATCACCAAAACACTTAGGGATAAATATGTCTTTACAATCTCCCCCTTTTTGGTGGATTGATGAAAAAACGGGGTTTGCACAAGGAAATACTATTAAGTAAATGCAAACCCCTCCTCTCTATAATATAGACGGGCTCCCCCTAAATGTGTGCCACCTAGGTGAGCACGAATAGGAACAGGGCTCCCCCTATATTATAGAGACAAGGCATATCTATCACTAGACAAGATAGTACAAACATAAGATAACTAAGATAGATAGAGTGCATATGTCTTACACCATATGGAGGATAGGTCTCGAAGGCACAAACCAAACAAAAGCAAACGAGGCAAACGAGGTCCAAACGACAAAGCAAACAAACACACCAAGCAAGACACAATGCAAATCCCTACACTCTCTCCCCCTTTGGCATCGAGACGCCAAAAAGGCAGAGAGGACACCTACACACACAGGGTGGCTCAGGCAGAGAAGTCGTCCCACTGCTCCTTGTGCTCCTCGTTAGACTCAGTGGCGGGGATAGTCTCCTCCATGTCATCCTCTAAACTGGTCCACTTGTAGCCCTTCTTTGACATCCAGGCAGCCTCAGGTGTGATGACGTCCTTAGACCCGCCAGACACATCCTCTCCAAAGAGCCTCATCACCTTCTTGTCACGGCATCGACTCTCCTTGTCAGTCACGTGAGCCCTGTACTGTCCTTTCGCCTGCATGCAGAAGAGAATCTTCATCTTGTCCTTCAGCTTCTTGGCCCATGACGGCTCAGAGGAAGAAGTGGTGGACCTAGCAGCACGGTCCTCAGCAGCAGTCTCAGCAGCAGGAGCCTCCCCCTCACCAGCAGCCCTCCTAGCAGAAGATGCCTCAGCACGGGTAGTGGTGTTGGCCTAGTTGGGCTTGACGCGGAGGCTGATGGACTCATGGAGAATCCAGTCTGGAGCAAGGAACTCATCACCTGGATATGTCTTCTCCCAAGTGGCGGAGAGCAGCAGAAATAGGTACGATCCATAGATAGGTACCTTGCGAGTGAACACCGCAAACCGAAGCTCACACCACATGATGTGTGAGACATCAAGTGGCTGAGTCTGAGAAGAACGTGCCTCTGCACACAATAGCAACATGTCCACTAGATATGCATGTACCTTGTCCTTGTCGCCAATGCATGGGAACAGAATGTTGCGGAAGATGCGATGCATGATATCCAGAAAGGAGTTCAACACCCAAGATGACTTGCCATTTGGGAGTACCTTCTCAACGAGGAAGGGCTGAAGCTGGTTCTTGTTGGCAGACTCAGAGTTGGCATGGGGGCGAACGCCAACGGGGGTGTGAAGCCCGTCATCAGGAATGTGCAGCAGATCCATGAACTCTTTCCATGTAGTAGACAGCTGACGACCATTGGTCATCCAGGTCATCCTCCGCTCCTCCCCGGGATGAAAGTACACTGAGGCAAAGAACTGACAGATAAGCTCAGGGTCATAGTCAAGGTGAAAGGAGATCACCGGCTCAATAGCAAATTGCTCCACCAAGTCCAGAGCCTCTCCAAAATAGTCATGAAACTTGTCTTTCCACAGGTGATGCATGTCTATCCACTTGACATCCACGAAGGTATTCTGCTTGTTCTTGATCACATCCAGATAGATGAGAGCATGTTGCTTGGTCCAGAACAACTCGGTGCCTCTGAGGATAGCCCGAGGATTCACATAGGGATTGATCTTCCGGCGCTCGACATACTCAGTGGTTTAAATCTTGTCCATGCCCTTAGTCGGTTCCTTTTGCTTGCTGGCAGTGGTCTTGACATTGCGCTTGGGGGCATTGGAGCCCTCTGGGGCTTCATCTTGGGGGTTGCGCAGACGCTTGGAGCCAGTGTCATGACTGGGATTGGAACGGCGAGAGCCACCACCTGAGACACAGAATGCAAAAACACCCACAACAGCCAAGAGAGATTAATGCAAAGACCACAACAAAGCAAGTGAAACAAGTAGAAAGCACACATGATAAATTCCTAGAGAGAGATTTGATCCCTAAGGTAGTACTGCCAAGAGCTGCGGAGCTAAGAGAGTAGTACGGCTCTTAGACGCGGTTGTACGACCTTAGCGCCGCGGCCGGCGCGGTAGTACCGCGTCTGCGGAGCGGTAGTACCACACGGTACGGTAGTACCGCGCCTGACGGGCGGTAGTACCGCAAGAGCGGTAGTACCGCACATCGGGCACGGTAGTACCGCACCGCGTCAGATCTGAACTGGTTCAAATCTGAGAAAGCCCGCGAAACCACGGCGGTACTACGGTTGGACAAAGCTACCACAAGACAACATATCAAGTACGTTTCCTATGCATCACGACTCTCCTACATCCTACTCTTGCATAAATTTGGCCTAAAATCTCAAGAACAACAAGTTTCTCCCCAAAAGCCTAGAAGCAAGAGAACAGCCAAGAAAAAGAGGGATTTGGGGAAAAACCTTGGTCCATGGCAAGAGGAAGTGGTGGGGAACGACCCCACCGGCCAGAATCCGAGGAGAGTGGCCGGAGATGGAGATCCGGCGAGGGCCTTCGGCGCCATTCTTGAGAGGGAGAGACGTGGAGAGAGAGACAATGAATGGGTATGGGGAGTTGGAACTCCCCTGCCCGAGTCATAACCCCCACGCGCCCTTGACGGTGCGGTAGTACCGTGCCCAGACACGGTAGTACCGCATGGTGCGGTACTTCCGAAGTATCGCACGGTGCGGTACTTTCGAAGTACCGCACCAGAGCGGTAGTACCATGCTGTGGCGCGGTAGTACCGTGCCTCCCAAAGCGGTAGTACCGCGCCCAGATGCGGTAGTACCGTGGGCTCAAGAAGATGCATGTTTCGAGCGTGAAAAACTGGATCTTTGCACAAACCACTCCGAGCCAACACGACACCACAAGACCACGCAACACACAAAACCAGAAAGGCACACGACAAACGAACCAACCACGAGACACCACCTCTCCAAAGGAGAGGGCGGTGGCCGTAGCCACCTATGTTTGAGTCAATTGGTATGGCACCGCGAAGAATTATCCCTGGGTCCATGACCAAAACTCGTCTTTGAAGCACAAGTACCATCAAACATGGCTAATGTGAAAGACTTGATTGATTTATGCATAATGGGGGGAGGGAGAGTTCATTGAGAGAACATCACTCCCCCTATGTCCATGCCTACATCTAAATAGGACAACACGTTGAGTATGGTGGGGTGTGCAAGGGTTCAAGCAACATTGCTCGAATCAATGATATTTAGCTCATGCCTTAACTCGCAAAATCTTGCTTCATCCAAGGGCTTCGTGAAGATATCTGCAAGGTTATCATGAGTGTTGACGTAGTTGAGCTCGATCTCTCCTCGCCTAATGTGATCCCGGATGAAGTGATACCGGATCTCAATATGCTTCGTCTTGAAGTGTTGCACCGGGTTGAGAGAGATCTTGATGGCACTTTCATTGTCACACCAAAGAGGCACTTTGTCACAAGTGACATCATAATCCTTTAAAGTTTGCCTCACCCATAAGAGTTGTGCACAACTACTACCGGCCACCACATACTCCGCTTTGGTGGACGAGAGAGACACACAACTTTGCTTTTTGGAAGACCAACTTACCAAAGAGCAACCAAGGAATTGGCACCCTCCGGAAGTGGACTTCCTATCCACTTTGTCTCCTGCCCAATCGGAATCCAACTACCCTACAAGCTTGAAGTTTGACCCTCTTGGGTACCATAAGCCAAAGTTTGGGGTATGAGCCAAATATCTAAAGATTCGTTTGACCGCCACATAGTGACTTTCCTTAGGTGCGGCTTGAAACCGTGCACAAATTCCCACACTCAACATGATGTCCGGTCTAGATGCACAAAGGTAAAGCAAGGATCCAATCATGGAACGATATACCTTTTGATCCACCACTTTACCATTGGGATCTAAGTCAAGTTGGCACTTGGTGGGCATTGGAGTGGAAGCCGGCTTGACGTCACTTAGCTTGAATCTCTTGAGCATGTCTTGAGTGTATTTGGATTGATTGATGAAGCTTCCTTCTCTTCTTTGCTTCACTTCGAACCCTAGAAAGAACTTCAACTCTCCCATGGAGGACATGAGAGCAGCAAATTCCTCATTGAAAGCTTTGTTAGGAGAACCAAAGATAATATCATCAACATATAATTAGCACACAAACAACTCCCCTTTGACCTTCTTAGTAAAAAGAGTGGGGTCGATTAGCCCAACTTCAAAACCACGGTCTTGTAACAACTCGGTAAGGTGGCCATACCACGCACGTGGGGCTTGTTTAAGGCCATAGAGTGCCTTATCGAGTTGATACACATGATCGAGAAAGTAGGGATCCTCGAACCCCGGGGGTTGCTTGACGTACACCAATTCATTAATGGGACTGTTAAGAAAAGCACTCTTCACATCCATTTGTTGTAACTTAAAGTTATGATGAGAAGCATATGCAATCAACATGCGAATGGATTCAAGACGAGCAACGGGAGCAAAGGTTTCACTATAGTCGATACCCTCGACTTGGGAGTAGCCTTGTGCTACCAAACGAGCCTTGTTGTGAATGATAATCCCATGGGCATCTTGCTTGTTCTTGAATATCCACTTGGTTCCAATGAAATTGTGGTTCCCCGTTGGCCTTGGCACCAATCTCCACACTTTGTTGCGCTCGAAGTTGTTGAGTTCTTCGTGCATGGCATTGAGCCAATCCGGATCTTCTAGCGCCTCATAGACCTTGTGGGGTTCCACACAAGAGACAAACGCGTGATGCTCACAATAATTTGCTAATTTTCTACGAGTGCTTACCCCCTTTCTTAAGCTTCCAAGCACATTCGTCATAAGATGATCCTTGGTGGAGAGCTTGGAAGCAACCTTGGTGGCACGACGCTCTAATTCCTCCTCGGTGGTGAGTTGAGGAGCGGTTACTTGCTCATCTTGAGCGCCGTCATGAAGTTGTTCTTGATCTTGAACTTGCTCGGAGGAGAGAACTTGACCTTGGGCATCACTTGGTGTGTCCACACCGTCTTGAGTATGATCTTGCCCTTGGTCTTGTTCATGAGGTTCAGGGTCTTCACTTTGTTCTTCGGAAGCGTGTGGGCCTTGGGTTGGTGATGGCTCCACTTGAGTGGACCATTGTCCTTCTCCTTCGGCCACAAGGGGTTCCTCAATGGGTAGGATGAAACCAACACCCATTCTTCTTATGGCTTGAGGAGGAATTTCATCACCTACATCACAAGTGCCACTTTGCTCCACTTGGGAGCCGTTATTCTCATCAAACTCCACATTACACGTCTCCTCAATAAGTCCCATGGATTTATTGAGGACATGGTAAGCATGAGAGTTTGTAGCATAACCAACAAATTGCCCTCATAAGCTCTAGCCTCAAATTTAGACAACCGAACACCTTTCTTGAGAATGAAACACTTACACCCGAATACCTGGAAGTACTTGAGGTTGGGCTTGTTACCGGTGAGTATTTCATATGGAGTCTTGTTCAAGCCCTTGCAGAGGTAGAGCCGATTTGATGCATGACACGCGGTGTTGATGGCTTCGGCCCAAAAGTTGTACGGAGACTTGAACTCCGCCATCATGGTCCTTGCCGCATCCATCAACGTCCGGTTCTTCCTCTCCGCAACACCATTTTGTTGAGGGGTGTAGGGTGTGGAATATTGATGCTTGATTCCCTCGTCACTAAGAAACTCATCCAAGGTGTAGTTCTTGAACTCGGTGCCGTTGTCACTTCTTATTGTCAAGATCTTTGCATTGTGTTGACGTTGTGCTTCATTTGCAAAGTCAATGACGGTTTGTTGGGTCTCGCTCTTCCTCTTGAAGAAATACACCCACGTGTACCTTGAGTAGTCATCCACAATCACCAAGCAATACTTCCTACCTCCAAGACTATCGAAGGATGGAGGCCCAAAGAGATCCATGTGAAGGAGCTCCAAAGGCCTCTTTGAATAAATGATAGTCGTGGGAGGGTGAGCCTTCTCATGTAGCTTTCCTTCGATACAGGCACTGCAAGCACGATCTTTAGCAAAACTAACATTCGTTAGTCCACGGACATGGTCCCCCTTGAGGAGACTTTGCAAAGATCTCATATTGACATGGGATAAACGGCGATGCCAAAGCCATCCCACATCAACTTTAGCCATTAGGCATGTCGCAGTCTTAGTGGGTCACTCCGAAAAGTTAATCACATATAGACCGTTCTCGACATGCCCAACAAAGGCTACTTTAAGAGTCTTGCTCCACAAGAGGGCCACGGTATCAATATCAAAGAAAGTGGCAAAGCCCATGATAGCAAGTTGACGAACGGAAAGTAAATTGTATGCAAGGGACTCAACAAGCATGACCTTCTCGATCGTGAGATCATGTGAGATGACCACCTTGCCAAGTCCCAATACCTTAGAAGATGAGGCGTCACCCCACTCGACATTGGTGGGCATAGATGGAACCTTGTGCACGTCCACCACCAAGTCCTTGCTTCCGGTCATATGATTTGTAGCTCCGCTATCGAGCAACCACGATCCCCCACCGGAAGCAAACACCTACAAGAGATCAATGCTTGGTTTAGGTACCCATTTTGTAATGGGTCCTTTGATGTTAGTAACAAGGGTTTTTGGAACCCAAATAGACCATTCAATGTATTCATGAAGAGAACCAACAAATTTGGCATAAACATGCCCATCACTAGCACGGCATAACACATAAGAAGGGTTAAAATCGCCGGCTTTGTTGAGAGGGATGGCATTGCCCTTCTTGACATTGTTCTTCTTCTTATCCTCAGGGGCACTCTCTCCCTCCCTCACAAAGGTTTGCATGAGGGGAGGAGGTCGTTTGGTCTTGTCATTCTTCTTCTTGTTCTTGGAGTCGGGCACGTACCCAACCCCTTCCTTGGCCACACCTCCCTTTTGGTTGATCAAGAGATCGTTGAGGTTCTTCTTGCCTTGTATGCAAGTTGCAAGACCTCTCTCAAGTTGCTCCTTCAACTTCGCATTTTCCTCAACAAGATGTATATGCTCACAACACGGGTTAGTAGCATTTGCATTATCAATTAAAACCATATGAGGAAAAGTTGCTTTCTCCTTAGTTAGCTTCACTTGGAGTTGATCATGAGACTCCTTGAGACTAGCGTGAATACCCTTCAAGGCCTTGTGGGCCTTGTCAAGTATATCAAACTCCTCTTTGAGTCTAGCAAGATCAACCCCGAGTTTGGCCTTCTCGGAATTTAGCACACGAGAAACAATGAGGGCATGATCATAATCTTTCTTTAACTTAGAATGATCAACGTTGTGTGACTCCTCAAGAGCCAAACGAAGACCACGCTCTTCCTCAAGAGCATTGGAAAGATCCAAAATCTCATCGGCATAGTCACGACTATGCCCTTCCATCTTAGAGATGGTGTCTTCGTGAGCCTCGATCATGTCATTGGCCTCACCCAGTTGTTCCAAGAGAGAAACAAAGTGCTTCTTGGATTTTCCCTTGAGTTTACCCATAAAGGCCTCAAACTCGTTAGCCTCCACATTAGCTCCCTCAAGTTCATTAATGCTATCCGTTTGGGAAGGATGATTAATGATGGTAGTTTTGATGTTGGGGGTTACCTTTGTAATGCCCTCGATGCGGCTATATCTCCCACGTGTTGAGCATGACTTAGAGGCATAACCGCATTGAAATCAATGTCGCAAGTGAGGTAATCTTCACACAACCCATGTAATACATAAGGGAAAGAGATACATAGTTGGCTTACAATCGCCACTTCACACATATTACATGAATAAAGCATTACATCAACCAACTACAAACAGGGCCCGACTACGGAGCCAAAATAAAAGAAGAACCCCAAACGCGACAAAGGTCCCCGATCGACCCCCAACTGGGCTCCACTACTGATCAACTAGAACGAAGCAAGATAAAGGACAAGATCTTCAACGAGCTCCTCCTGAGCTGGGTTGCGTCGTCTGCGCGGACTCATCGGCACCTGCAAACTGGTTTTGGAAGTATCTGTGAGTCACGGGGACTCAGCAATCTTGCACCCTCGCGATCAAGACTATTTAAGCTTATGGGTAAGGTAAAGGTATGAGGTGGAGCTGCAGCAAGCGACTAGCATATATGGTGGCTAACATACGCAAATGAGAGCGAGAAGAGAAGGCAAAGCACGATCGATAAAAGTGTGATCAAGAAGTGATCCTAGACAACCTACGTCAAGCATAACTCCAACACCGTGTTCACTTCCCGGACTCCGCCGGAAAGAGACCATCACGGTTACACACGCAGTTGATGCATTTTAATTAAGGTCAACTTTAGGTTTTCTACAACCGGACATTAACAAATTCCCATCTGCCCATATCCGCGGGCACGGCTTTCGAAAGTTCAAATCCCTGCAGGGGTGTCCCAACTTAGCCCATCACAAGCTCTCACGGTCAACGAAGGAATAGACCTCCTCCCGAGACATTCCGATCAGACTCGGTATCCCGGTTCTCCAAGACATTTCGACAGGGTAAAACTAAACCAGCAACACCGCCCGAATGTGCCGACAAATCCCGATAGGAGCTGCACATATCTCGTTCTCAGGGCACACTCAGATGAGACTAGCTACGAGTAAAACCAACCCTCAAGTTTCCCTGAGGTGGCCCCGCAGGCAGCTCAGTTCGGACCAACACTCAGAGGAGCACTGGCCCGGGGGGTTAAAATAAAGATGACCCTTGAGTCCGCGAAACCCAAGGGAAAAAGAGGCTAGGTGGCAAATGGTAAAACCAATGTTGGGCATTGCTGGAAGAGCTTTACTCAAGGCGAACTGTCAAGGGGTTCCCATTATTACCCAACCGCGTAAGGAACGCAAAATCCGGGAACATAACACCGATATGACGAAAAATAGGGCGGCAAGAGTGGAATAAAACACCAGGCATAAGGCCGAGCCTTCCACCCTTTACCAAGTATATAGATGCATTAATAAAAGAAGATATATTGTGATATCCCAACAAGTAAACATGTTCCAACAAGGAACAACATCTCCATGTTCCAACAAGGAACAAACTTCAATCTTCACCTGCAACTAACAACGCTATAAGAGGGGCTGAGCAAAGCGGTAACATAGCCAAACAACAGTTTGCTAGGACAAGGTGGGTTAGAGGCTTGGTTCAACAATAAGGGAGGCATGATAAGCAAGTGGTAGGTATCGCAGCATAGGCATAGCAAAAGAGCGAGCAACTAGCAAGCAAAGATAGAAGTCATTTCGAGGGTATGATCATCTTGTCTGAGATCCCGCAAGGAAGAAGAACGAGTCCATGACAAACGGACGTAGATGAACGGATACTCACAACACGACGTTACTGGAACCAACCCGAAGAAGCAAACACCGGAAAGAAAGCAAACAACATAGTAAACAACCAACACATGAACATGGTATGATATGCGGGATGCGGGATGCGATGCATATGCATGATTTGACAAGGAATGATTTAACCTGGCCTCAACTTGGAAATCCAAGTGTGCCACTGGAAAGGTGAGATGAAATCGCTTGAAAACGATATAAAGAACACCGGAATCGGAGTTACGGTTTGGAAATGGCAAGCAATTCAAATATGACACCGGTCTACGATTTACAGCAAGTAGCCATCTAAATGCAATGAGATGAACATGCTACAGCACTCAAACATGACAACAAAATACATGGAAGGGATCCACTCAAGATGCTTAACAAAAGTCTAGCACCGAGCTACGGTCAAATCATCCATTAACAGGTTCAAACAAGCATGGCAAAAATGCATATGGTAAATAGATTTCAGACTTAGTGAAATTAACACTTGTCTGGAATCTCAGATCAGGTAGCACTCTTTGGAGCAACAAAACTACATGCTACAGGACCTGAACATGTCAAAGTAAAGCATGGCATGGAGCTACTCAAAGAGCTTAACAAAAGTCCCTTAGTGACCTTGAGCCAAAAGGGATCAGAGAACACAATTGCAAGCATGTGAACATGGCAAAAACATAATCAGTTCTCAGACTTAGTGAAAACTGGAGCATGCTGAAACAGATATCAAGTAGGCATGTTTACGAGCTCGATGCACTCACTACAAAGCATGTCATGACAATCTAAGCATACACCCATCAAGAATACACAAAATACAAGCTAGACATGGCAAGAACAATAACATAGCATGCACGGATCAACTACAACATCCTCGGCAAAATCGCTAACAAGTAGACAATTTGCCCAGATTCACGAAATAGCAAAAGTAGAGCTCGATTGACTCAAGCTAGGGTGCTCCATAATTTGCAAACAAAGACATGGATGGATAGAGCACTACAAGATTAACAAAACATCCTTACTGATCATCCTCAAAAGAGGCACGGATCACTAGGAAACAACATGAACATATGGCATAATGAAATAAACAAACCAAGGACTTAGTGGAAATGCTAAGTCCCTGAAATCAGCATTAACAAGTGCCTCACTTAGCAAGATTGTGCTAGACACCACACACATCACAAAAATACATGGGTTGCACCTCTGGAAAGATGGCAAAACCCTTAACAAAACATATGTAGACCTCAGGGGCATATCATGCACACAATAATCATGGAAAAAATGACAAATAACTAAATGGAGCAGCAGATCTGACAATTATCTCAAGTAGCACTCTTCTAACATCATTTCGGGCATCAAGATGAACTCAAATGAAAATGATGCAATGAGATGAAATTATGTACTCTCTGAGGCGAACATTTTGATATGCTAAATGCGCAAAACGGAGTTACGGATGCAAAGTTATAGCATGATGAACAAGGGCATGTGGATCTGGGAATTTCTAGGAAAAAATATGATGAGCGCTGGATACTAAAGGGTGCTCAGGGCGAGGCTTAGCAGGACGCTCACCAAGTGGGCTCGGCCCAGGACGACGGAGGACGAAGCGGGCCGGCTCCACGTGGCCGGTCCACCTTTAGTCCCGGTTGGTAACACCAACCGGTACTAAAGGAAATTTTCTGATTTTTTTTGAATTTTTTTTTGAATTTTTTTATTTTCAAATTTGTGAATTCTTTTAACCTCTAATATCTAATCACTAAATGGAGCAGCAGATCTGACAATTATCTCAAGTAGCACTCTTCTAACATCATTTCGGGCATCAAGATGAACTCAAATGAAAAATGATGCAATGAGATGAAATTATGTACTCTCTGAGGCGAACATTTTGATATGCTAAATGCGCAAAACGGAGTTACGGATGCAAAGTTATAGCATGATGAACAAGGGCATGTGGATCTGGGAATTTCTAGGAAAAAATATGATGAGCGCTGGATACTAAAGGGTGCTCAGGGCGAGGCTTAGCAGGACGCTCACCAAGTGGGCTCGGCCCAGGACGACGGAGGACGAAGCGGGCCGGCTCCACGTGGCCGGTCCACCTTTAGTCCCGGTTGGTAACACCAACCGGTACTAAAGGAAATTTTCTGATTTTTTTTGAATTTTTTTTTGAATTTTTTTATTTTCAAATTTGTGAATTCTTTTAACCTCTAATATCTAATCACCCCTCATCACTGCTCAATTTAATCTCTAATCACCTCTCATCATTCCAAATCATCTAACTTCCCGAACGGTCACCCATCCTCTCACTACTCCAGCCTGAGCACGCTTAACTTCCGGGTTCTATTCTCCCTCGTTTCCAAGTCTGCACTTGTTGTTTTCCTGACAATAGTAAGATGTCAATCCTATTAACCCTCAGGAATTTAGCTTGAGCATGAAGTCACATATTTCACTGTTTGAGTTTAAAACTATTGTTCTAAAAAACAATAATTTTTTAGTAACACTAATATTTCATGAATAAGTAGTTTGACCATTGTTTGACCACAGTTTGACCATAGTTTGACCAAAATTCAAAAAAGGTGAAATAATTATTTAATAACACTAATATTCTTGAATAATTATTTAGTAACCCTAATACTTCTTGAATAAGTATTTTGGCCATAGTTTGACCAGATTTACTGAAAATTTAAAAAAACTGAAATTTGAGCATAACTTTTTTTCCTTTTGGAATTTGAGGATTCTACAAATTTGCAAACAGGCCGTAGATGATTTTTCATATAAAAAACTTTTTAATCCAAGTTCGTATGCAAAAGTTATGCCCATTTTACAAATTCCAGAGAGATTTTGTAAATAAAGTCGAAATTCATATTTGTAAATTTTCCCAACAATTAGACCACATATCACATGGGAAACTTATTTTATTTTATTTTTATTGACATTTCCAT
>NC_041392.1:466955061-466990417 GCF_002162155.2 Triticum dicoccoides | reverse complement strand
GCGCCCCCGGATTCGGCGACAACGAGGCCGGACGGCGACCGGAGCGGCGTCGCGCAAAGACAGGCGGCGGCGGGGCACGCCGGGCGGCGCGGCCGGGGCAGGCGCCGGCGGCGGCGATGCGCGGTGGAGGAGGAGAAGCTCAGGCGGCGGCACTGCGGTTCGGGCCCGGGCGGGCCGGATCTGGGCGCCACGGGCCCGCGCGGTGGAGGGAGCGTTGGTGGCGACGTGGCCGGCTGCGGACATGTCCGGCGCGGCGCGGACGCGTCCGGATGCGCGGTGGAGGAAGAAGACTAGGGTTAGACCGCGAATTTCGGGGGGAGGGACATATTTATAGGTAGAGGGAGCTAGGAGAGTCCAAATGAGGTGCGGTTTTCGGCCACGCGATCGTGATCGAACGACCGAGATGTTGGAAAGGGTTTAGGTGGGTTTTGGGCCAAATTGGAAGGGTGTTGGGCTGCAACACACACGAGGCCTTTTCGGTCCCTCGGTTAACCGTTGGAGCATCAAACGAAGTCCAAATGGTATGAAACTTGATAGGCAGTCTACCGGTAGTAAACCAAGGCCGCTTGGCAAGTCTCGGTCCAATCTGGAAATGTTTAATCCCCATACACGAAACAAAGGTAGAAATGACCACCGAAGGAGAACGGAGCGCCGGAATGCAAAACAAACAACGGGGAAAATGCTCGGATGCATGAGACGTATGCAAATGAAATGCACATGATGACATGATATGCAATGCATGACACGCAAGCAATGACAATGCAACAACAGCGAATAACTGGACGACACCTGGCACATCGGTCTCGAGGCGTTACAACCTTGTTGGTGGCTTTAGCCATGAGGCACTTGGCGGTGATGCTCTCGTTGGGTGAGTCGAAGAGAGACACCCGTGACTTTGTTGCAATGGCAACGGAGGCCATGGCAACCGACTCATCATCTTCATCATCATCATCATCCTCATTGTACTCTTCTTGCACCACCAAAGCCTTGGGAGGAGTCTTCTTGGTGAAGTTGTTCTTGTTGGGGAACGACTTGGCCTTGTCCATTCGGATGAGTTTGCCACCATTGTCTTTCCTCTTCTCATATGGGCATTCCGCAACAAAATGACTCACGTTGCCGCAATTGTAGCAAGTCCTTACACGTTGCTTGCCCCTTGTGCCACTCGAGTTGTTTTTGCTAAAATTGGGCCTTGAGTTTTTCTTGCTCCAAAATTGCCTTGAAGCAAGTGCCATGTGTTCATGATATGCATACTTCGTATCTTCGGGGTTGCTCTCCTCTTCTTCCTCTTCTTCCTCTTCCACGGTGAGCTTGGCCTTCAATGCAAGGTTAGGCTTCTTTGTCCATTGAGAACGGAGCACCACATTGTCGGCGGTCTTGTCCAAAATGTTCATGGCCACAAACTCATCCAACACTTTGCTTGAGGTCAAAGTGTGGAAGTCCGGTCTTTGACGAATGACGGAAGACATGGCCTTGTGGTAGGGCATCATTGCCTTGAGGAATTTGCGCTTGATCCAATTGTCATCTGTGTCGTTGCTCCCGTGATCTCGTAGTGAGACCGCGAGTTTGGTTACTCTCCGATAAAGCTCACGAGGTTCTTCATCTTCCTTCATTGCAAACTCATCGGCCTCATCTTGTACCACTTCATAGTTGGAGCGTTGAATGCTTGCGCTTCCCCGGTAGAGAGACACGACACAATGCCATGCATCTTTGGCCAAGGCGAAGGGACGAAAATGAGGTAGGTCTTCGGGTGGAATTGCATCTTGAATGATGAAGAGAGCATTCTCATTGAATTGATTGTCCGCGGCTTCTCGAGGAGTGAAGTTGCTTGAATCATGTGGATAGAAACCTTCTTCAATGATTCTCCAAAGGTTAGTATTCACATGATTTAAATGACGTTTAAAGCGGTAAACCCAAGAATCAAAATCCTCATTTTTCACAATCTTAGGGGGAGGACCGACATGATTCAAATGAGTGGAAGGAACCGGTCCACCATAAACAAGTGGTGGTTCCACATGGGCAAAGATGCCGGTGCCATTCTTGCCACTAGAAGAAGGAGCCTTTTCACTACTAGCTTCCCCCTTGTCGGGGATAGCATCCGACACCTTGATGGCGGGATCACCCACTTTCAACGGTGCGGTGGATAGTTTAAGCCCCTCAAGAAATTTAGTAAACATGTTTTCAACTTCGGTCGTCATGGAGGTTTTCAATGTCTCCAAGGCCACATTGAACTCCTCACGAGAGACCGAAGTTCCCCCATCGCCCGTAGACGATATAGGATTCATACCGGAGTGTTCCTCCGCACCGTCTACGGTATCAACCATACTCTTTGGACGGTAAAGTCCTTAATAAAGAGACGAGGCTTTGATACCAATTGAAAGGATCGATATGGTTGACTAGAGGGGGGGTGAATAGGCAACTAACAATTTTTAGCTTTTCTTTAGGAATTTAAACTTTGCATCAAAGTAGGTTGTCTAGATATGCAACTAGATGAGCAACCTATATGATGCAACACGAATAGGAACACAAGCAAGCAAGATATATGCAACAAATAAGCTACACAAGTAAAGGCACGAGATAACCAAGAGTGGAGACGGTGGAGACGAGGATGTGTTGCCGAAGTTCCTTCCCTTTGAGAGGAAGTACGTCTCTGTTGGAGCGGTGTGGAGGCACAATGCTCCCCAAGAAGCCACTAGGGCCACCGTACTCTCCTCACGCCCTCACACAATGCGAGATGCCGTGATTCCACTATTGGTGCCCTTGGAGGCGGCGACCGAACCTTTACAAACGAGGTTGGGGCAATCTCCACAACTCAATTGGAGGCTCCCAACGACACCATGAAGCTTCACCACAATGGACTATGGCTTCGCGGTGACCTCAACCGTCTAGGATGCTCAAACACCCAAGAGTAACAAGATCCGCAAGGGATTAGTAGGGGGGAATCAAATATCTCTTGGTGGAAGTGTAGATCGGGGCCTTTTCAACCACTCCCGAGCAAATCAACAAGTTTGGTTGGCTAGGGAGTGAGATCGGGCGAAAATGGAGCTTGGAGCAATAATGGAGCTTTAATGGTGGAAGAGGTGAGTCAACGGGGAAGAAGGAGACCCTTTATATAGTGTGTGGAAAAGATCCAACCGTTACCCACCAACCAGCCCGCGGCCAGCGGTACTACCGCGCCTGGCCAGCGGTACTACCGCAAGGCCACGTGGTACTACTGCTTGCAACCAAGCGGTACTACCGCACGGCAGTGCGGTACTATCGTACTGACCCACGGTACTACCGCGACCCCAGCACAGAAACAGATGCAAAGCTGGGGGCGGTACTTCCGCACGCGCGGTACTACCGCGCCCCCCATGCGGTACTACCGCAAGGCAAAAGTCCTAGCCAGGGGGAAGGGGAACTTCCGTGCCTACTTCCGCAAAAAAACGGAAGTAGAAAAAACCTGACACAGTAGTACAACCGAGGGGCGGTACTACTACCTGACCGCATAGCGCGGTACTACCGCACGGCGAAAGCGGTACTACCGCGGCAGGTGCGGATGTAAAAAATTACATCCGCTCCTACTACCGTGAAGGGGCGGCACTAGCTTGGTGGACAGCGGTAGTGCGCCTCCCGGGGAGCGGTGCTACTGTGGGCATCAGCGGTACTACCGCGCCACCGCGTGGTACTACCATGGATGCCTATGGTACTACCGTTGATCCAGGAGCAGTACTACCGCAACCACAACAGCAGCCAGTCACAGGAGGCAGGAAAATGGAGGAAGCTCCAAGGAGGAAGGAGGGGATAAAAAGGAGATGTGTATGTGATGATTCCACCCAAAGCTTTCCAACGCAGACCCCCTCTTAATAGTACGGCTTTCCTACGAGTCAAATCCACCAAAAAGAAACGTAGAAAAGACGCCGTCTTCGTCAGTCTTTGAGGGGCACCCAATCGTCTTGTGCCTAGCAAAGAAGTGTCTGGAATACTCATGGCACACGATTAGTCCACAAATGCGTTGTCATCAATCACCCAAACACTTAGGGATAAATATGTCCTTACAAATAGGTCAGTACCAAAAAATGATATAAAATGACTATAAAATGATTATAAAACATCCGAGATTGATAATATAAAAGGATGGAACAATAAAAAATTATAGATACGTTGGAGACATATCAGCGCGCCCCGCGCCCTCTGGCCCAGCTGCTCCCTTGGGGGCCCCCACAGCCACCGCGGGCCCGGCTGCCCCCTCTAGCGGCGCCTCGGGCATGGCCACCCCCTCCGGTTCCCCCGTCGTTGTGGTCTCCAGCTCGGCCCCGCCGGGTGCTGCCTCTCCTGTCTTGGCAACTACGGGCTCCTCAGCAGCCTTGGAGACCGGCTTGACTCCCTCATCGCCGGTCTCCCCTGTGGCTCCGCCGACGGGGCTACACCCCCACTGGTGTGGTCACTCGGGCTCGTACCGGGACATTTCGTCCTAGCACGCGCTACACCTCGGCACCATCTCCGCTACCCTCCTCCGCTCGCGCAACCCTTCGGGATCCGAACTGGCTCGTTGCAATGCGTGAGGAGTTCGACGCCCTGCAGCGCAGCCGTACTTGGCAGCTTGTACCGTGGCCTCCCCACGCCAATGCCATCACTGGCAAGTGGGTCTTCTGCCACAAGACTCGCCCCGACGGCTCCCTCGAGCACTATAAGGCGCGTTTGGTGGTGTGTGGATTTCAACAGCGCGCCAGCGTGGACTTCACCGACACCTTCGCCTCGGTTGTCAAACCAGGCACAATTCGCGCCGTTCTCCAGCTGGTTGTTTCTTGCGCCTGGCCTGTTCACCAGCTCGATGTGCCCAATGCTTTCTTGCATGGTCACCTCGATGAGCAGGTGTTCTGTCAGCAACCCACTGGTTTTGTCGACACCACCTATCCAGACCATGTGTGCTTGCTCTCCTGTTATCTTTACGGGTTGAAGCAAGCACCTCGGGCCTGGTACCAGCATATTGCAGCCTTCCTTTAGCATCGGTGGTTCCGGTCCACACGGTCCGATGCCTCCCTATTTGTTTATCATCTGGGTGCCGCTACTGCGTACCTCCTCCTGTACGTCGACGACATCATCCTGACTGCGTCCTCGATAGCGCTTCTTTAGCAGATAACCGCTCAACTTGGCATCGAGATCATCCTCAAGGACTGGGGGCTCAACTTGGCATCGATAGGAAGGCCAAGGTGTCCGCCGTCGAGGGTTCTCCGGCATGCGATGCTTCCTTCTACCGCTCCATCGTCAGTGCTCTTCAGTACCTCACGCTGACGCGAGCAGATCTTCGGTATGTTGTTCAGCAGGTGAGCCTAAGGGAGTCCTGGATTAGGGGGTCCTCAGGTGTCCGATCTATTCGATATGGGCCGAACTGATGGGCCGTGAAGACAAAACAGAAGATTATCCCCCGTGTCCGAGTACGACTCCTATATGCGTGGACGGCAAGTTTGGTGTCCGGGTGTACTATTTCCTTCCTCTACAAATCGACTCTGTACAACCCTAGGCCCCTCCGGTATGTATATAAACCAGAGGGTTTAGTCCATAGAGGCTATAAGAACAATCATAGGCTAGACTGCCAGGGTTTGGCCATTACGATCTTGAGGTAGATCGACTCATGTAACCCCTATACTCATCGAATACAATCAAGAAGGACGTAGGGTTTTACCTCCTTAAAGAGGTACCGAACCTGGGTAAACACTATGTCCCCATTATCCCTTGTTACTATTGATCCTTAGACTCACAACTTGGGCCCCCCTACCCGAGTTCTGCCAGTTTTGGCACCAACATTCGTGCTTTTGTTGAGAGCTCCGTTGTGTAGTCACGAAAAGCGATCTACGGCTTGCCTTGTCATCAATGACGATATCACTTCTGGAATGAGCCTAACTTCAGGACAGGCCCTCCAGCTCGGCGGTTTCACCATGGGTGCTCGCATGGCCATCAAGCCGACATCGTCCCCCGCGATCTCCAAACACCACCCTCACATCGGTCTCGAATACTCCGAAAAGATGGATCTGGTGGACATCTCGTCCTTAAACGAGCTGCTAGATCGCATCACCGCCCTGGGGCTTTCAATGGACTATGATCGGATCGGGCTTAAACTTGACCAGAGGGAAATCAATCTCTCTCCGATCACCCACCTGGTACCGGTCGTCGAGGAACGAGCTGAAAACACTTCTTCCCCTAAATTAAAGACCAGTTATGTTCGGATCTCCGAACCCCTTGAATCGGATACCCTTCCTTTTGATGCGACTCTACATCCCCCGAACTCAGGGTCGGACATAGGGTCCGGGGAGCACTTGGATCTTCCCGGACCCGAACTGGTGACCTCGGAGATTTTACAAGCTCCGGACACAATTTTGGGTCGGGATTCAAGTTTTAGCCCACCCACCCACCACAATCAATACTCTCCAAGTAATTCAGGCCCTCCGGACATATATGACCTGATGTATGTACGACAGCTACCTTAGGAAACCGTCCATCACTTTTGGGCCAGGTTGCTACTTGTCAAAAACAAGATTAAAGATTGCTGTGACGGCGATGCAGTCTCGGTCTTTCATCGTAATTGTACCGACGAGGGAATTCTGAATGCGCTTGAACGCTGTCGCATACAGAGTTTCATGGAACTATCGCACGTAGTACGGAAGTACTGCGCGATGGAAAGCACATGGAAGCCCTAGAAAACCCAATAGGAACCTGTTGCCTTTAAGCAGTGCGCTGCCCGGGAAAATGGATACATCTTTATGATGCATCCGACCATAAGGCTGTCGGCAAGAAAAACAAACCCTTTACGAGATACATGTCTGTTCTTGATGAACTCCTCGACAAACCTTGTCCGTTACAAGCGACGCCAAGCACTGAATCAACTCACAGCCTTTGGGCATGTTGGGCACTCCGGCAGGTAGCTAAAAGCGAGGAGGTCGTCCTCACCACCGCCACTCCAGAGACTTTCTCTTCGAGACTTTCTCTTCAAATAATCAATGTAATAGGGCACTTCGCAACCACGCCGAAGTCCACCAAGTAACCGCAGTGAGCCCATGGAACGACGCCGCAATAGCCTTCACCGCTGACGACGAACCGAGGGCCCGATCAGTCCGAGCACCCGCTGCTTTTGTACTAAACCCGATTGTGGACGGCTTTCGACTTACCAAAGTGCTCATGGACGGCGGCAGTGGGCTGATACGTCTCCAAGGTATCTATAATTTATGAAGTATTCATGCTGTTATATTATCATTCTTGGATGTTTTACAATCATTTTATAGCAACTTTACATCATTTTTCCGGTCTAACCTATTGACCCAGTGCCCAGTGTCAGTTGTTGTTTTTTGCTTGTTTTTTACATCGCAGGAAATCAATATCAAACGGAGTCCAAACACCGCGAAACTTGTTGTGGATTTTTTATGGACCAGAAGGCATCCAATGGGCCATAGAAGCACCTGGGGGGGGGGGTGCCCCGAGGGGTGGCTACAGAGGCTTGCGACAGAGGCACCTCGGGGTAACCCTAGATGAGAAGTTCCGCCGCCGCAAGCCTCTGTAGCCACCAAAAACCAATCTAGACCCCGTTCCGGCACTCCGACGGAGGGGGAAATCATCACCGGTAGCCATCTTCATCATCCCGGCAGCCACCACGATGAGGAGGGAGTAGTCCACCCTCGGGGCTAAGGATTTGTACCAGTAGCTATGTGTTTAATCTCTCTCTCTCTCTCTCATGTTCTTGAGATGTCACGGTCTTGATGTATCACGGGCTTGATGACCCACAAGTATAGGGGATCTATTGTAGCTCTTTTCGGTAAGTAAGAGTGTCAAACCCAACGAGAAGCGGAAGGAAATGACAAGTGGTTCTCAGCAAGGTAATGTCTGCAAGTGCTGAAATTATAAGTAGCAGAGAAGTTTCATAGCAAGGTAATTTGTAACTAGCAAGTAACGATAGTAGTAACAAAAGTGCAGCAAGGTAGCCCAAATCTTTTAAGGCACAGGACAGGCCAAAACGGCCTCTTATGATAAGCAAAGTGTTCTTGAGGGTACACGGGATTCTCATCAAGTCACTTTCACCATGTTGGTTTGATTTGTGTTCGGTACGTTGATAATTTGATATGTGGGTGGACCGGTGCTTAGGTGTTGTTCATACTTGAACAAACCTCCTACTTATGATTAACCTTCCCGCAAGCATCCGCAACTATGAGAAAAGTATTAAGAATAAATTATAACCATAGCATTGAACTTTTGGATCCAATCGGTCCCTTACGGAATAGCGCATAAACTGGGGTTTAAGCTTCTGTCACTCTCCAACCCATCATCTAATTGCTACTCCACAATGCATTCCCTTAGGCCCAAATATGGTGAAGTGTCATGTAGTAGACGTTCAGATGACACCATTAAGGGAATCACTACATACTATCAAGATATCGAACACATATCAAGTTCACATGATTACTTGCAACATGATTTCTCCCGTGACCTCAAGAACAAAAGTAACTACTCACAAATTATAATCATGCTCAAGATTAGAGGGGTATTAAATAGCATATTGGATCTGAACATATAATCTTCCACCAAATTAACCATATAGTGATCAACTACAAGATGTAAATCAACACTACTAGTAACCCACAAGCACCAATCTATAGTTCCGGTAACAAGATTGAACACAAGAGATGAACTAGGGTTTGAGATGAGATGGTGTTGTTGAAGATGTCGATGAAGATTTCCCTCCCCAAGTGGGAGAGTTGTTGGTGATGATGATGACAATGATTTCCCCCTCCGGGAGGGAAGTTCCCCGGGCGGAATCGCTCCGCCGGAGGGCAAAAGTGCGCCTGCCCAAGTTCTGCCTCGAGACGGCGGCGCTCCGTCCCGAAAGTCCTCTTCTTATTTTTTATAGGTCAAAATGACCTATATACCAGAAGACGGGCACCAGAGGTGGGCCTAGGTGAGCACAACCCATCAGGGCGCGCCTGGGCTCCCTGGTGCGCCCAGGTAGCTTGTGCCCACCTGGTGGGCCCCCTCTGGCCGTTATTTACTCCAATATTCATCATATATTTGATAAAAAAATCTCCATGAAGTTTCAGCTTGTTTGGAGTTGTGTAGATTAGGTGCTCTGACGTAGCTTTTCTAGGTCTAGATTTCCAGCTGACGGAATTCCCCCTCTTTGTGTATACCTTGCATATTATGAGAGAAAAGGCATTAGAATTACACCAAAAAGCATTAATATGGATAAAAACATCATAAATAACAGTAAGAAAACATGATGCAAAATGGACGTATCAACTCCCCTAAGTTTAGACCTCGCTTGTCCTCAAGAGAAAACCGAAATCGAAAAACATGTCCACATGCTTAGAGAGAGAGAGAGGTGTTGATAAAAACAAAATACGGACATAGAAGCATCATGTAGATTATTATAATAGCAACGAAATTAAACATAAGACTTTTATCATAGAACTTTTATCATATATTTCTCATGAGTAAGTAACAATTCATCACACAATTGAAGAATAAAGCAAAAACTCTATTAAAAACCAACAAACTATGTTCTCGGTCAACTTTGCAACTACAATTCATCATCTTTTTAGGAAGTGTCACGTATCGGAGCCTTTAGGCAAGTTCACATACTCAACCATCATACAGTCTTCTATGATTGCTAACACTCACCTCGTACACATGAGCAAAACGTTTCAACCGGACACATAGAAAGATAGGGGCTTATAGCGTCGCCTCCCAACGTATTCACCTCAAGGGTGATGTCAACAATAATAACTCATGCTATCTATATTCAACTCGACATATGTGCATAGCTCTTTCCTCACCACATGATGCTTGCCAAAGGAGAAAAATAAAAAGGAATAGAAGGAAAACTTTGACTCTTTGCATAAAAGTAAATACATAAAAGTAAAAGATAGGCCCTTCGCAGAGGGAAACAGAGGTTGCCATGCGCTTATTTGTTTGTATTCTCAACCCCTTAGTGCAAAAGAATGTCACGTTGTATTACCCCTTGTGATAGAAACCTTTATTATGCAGTATGTCGCTTTTATTCGTCACCATCACAAGTTTGTACAATGCTCAATTTTCTCTTACACTAAATGATCTCACACTTTTAGAAGCAATTTTATTGCCTTTTTGCACCGATGACAACTTACTTGAGGGATCTTGCTCAATCCCTAGGTAGGTATGGTGGACACTTGAAAATAAGATTTGGGTTTGAGGGTTTTTGGATGCACAAGTAGTATCTCTACTTAGTGCGGAATTTTTGGCTAGCAAAGTTAGGGGCAAGCACCACATGTTAAAGGATCCAAGACAATATGACTTCTATGTGAATATAAACAAACATAAACCATTAAGTTGTCTTCCTTGTCCAACGTCAACAATTTTGGCATATAATATTTTGATGAGGGCTCACAATCACAAAAGATTTCTAAGATAGTATATTTATTTGTGAATCTTCCCTTCCCTTATTAATTCTTTTATGAGTTGCATCATTCACTAATGCTATGTTTGTCAATCTCTAATAAAATTGTCTACTTATACTTTTCCTTATGTGGTGTCATCACTTACCATAAGATTAGTATATGATCTTCTTGATTTATTTCCTTTCTTTTATTTATTTCCTTTATCTTTTTATTCCTTATTTCTTTTCTTTTATTTGCAACATGAAAGTAAAGAAAGAAAAAACTCAAACTAAACTTTATTATCTAACTTGCACACGATTAAAAGGATAGATCACTAAGCAAACTCTCAAAGAAGAAAGGATCGAACTAAACTTTTATTTATCTAAAGCAAAAGATCGAACTAAAATAAGTAAAGGCAAAAAGATAGTGGGATGATAAGATACCGGGGCACCTCCCCCAAGCTTGGCGGAAGCCAAGGGGAGTGTCCATACCCGATACTCAATTCTATTTTGGTGATGAAGAAGATGATGGTGGTGACGAAGAAGAGATCTTGTCCTCGGATTTCCATGGCAGTGGTCCACCATCATAAGAGGGGGAGTGAGTCTCGCGGGTCCTGCAACTAGCAGCCAAACTCATACCTTTAAACATCGCCTCATATTCAAAGACTTGGTTTTGGAGATCATAGATCTGGCTTTGGAGGAAGTTGATTTGCTCGTTGAGGGTGAAGACGATGTCCTTCATGGGCTTGCCATCCACCTTGAGATCACGGGATAGATCTGTGATCATGAGGTGATTGGCATTGAGTCCACACTCCACCATGCCCTTGCACCAGAAGACATCCCGCTCCATAGCTTCGAGCCTAGCCTCCATAGTTCCTGTCCCTTTGGGACCTTGCACATCGCGGATGTGGAGCAACCCCTCATGCATCTGGATGACCTGAGGGTGCTGCACCACCACCCGCAAATATGGGTTGATGACGTTCTTGAAGAAATTGTCCTTGGAGGAGCTTGAGGTGGCCATGGTAGATGGGATCTGACAGAAAACAGCAAGAAAAGAGAACAGAGGATTTCTCTGCGATACGGTGGTTAACAGGTTCGAGAAGTATGTATAGATTTTTTTATCTTGGGGGATAAGCAAATTGTAGAAAAACAAAGTCCGGGAGGTGTCCTAGGTGGGCACAACCCACCTGGGCACGCCAGGTGTGCCAGCCTGGCGCGCCCTGGTGTCTTGTGCCCACCAGGTTACGCTTCCTCGAAATTTCTTATTTTCCTATTCTTCTAAATATTCCAAAACTGACAATAAATATTTTTGTGGATTTTTGGAGTCTATTTACTTACTGTATCACGCACCTCCTTATTTTCATGATTCTGGAGTGTTCTGAAAGGACTCTTTTATGTTTCCTTCCGGTGTCAAACTTTGGATAATATTAGTTTCAACATTGATGGGCGTACTTGAGATATAATGTTTTATTCGTTGCCCGTTGACAACCTTCGGGTTAGTACCTTCAGCATTATTTATTTTGATGGCTCCAGACCGATAAACCTCCTCGATAACATAGGGTCCTTCCCATTTTGAGAGGAGTTCTCCTGCAAAGAATCTGAAATGAGAGTTGTACAAAAGAACATATTCTCCTACTTTAAACTCACGCTTTTGGATTCTTTTATCATGCCATCTTTTAACTTTTTCTTTGAATAATTTTGCATTTTCATAAGCTAGGAATCTCCATTCATCTAATGAGCTAATATCAAATAACCTCTTTTCACCAGCAAGTTTGAAATCATAGTTGAGCTCTTTGATTGACCAATATGCTTTATGTTCTAACTCAAGAGGCAAATGACAAGCTTTTCCATAAACCATTTTATAAGGAGACATACCCATAGGATTTTTATATGTTGTTCTATAAGCGCAAAGTGCATCATCTAATTTCTTAGACCAATTCTTCCTGGACCTATTGACAGTCTTTTGCAAAATTAATTTTATTTCTCTATTGCTAAGTTCAACTTGACCACTAGACTAAGGATGATAAGGCGATGCAATTCTATGGTTAACATCATACTTGGCAAGCATTTTACGGAAAGCACCATGAATAAAGTGTGAACCACCATCATTCATTAAATATCTAGGGACTCCAAACCTTGGGAAAATGACTTCCTTAAGCATTTCAATAGAGGTCTTGCGATCAGCACTACTGGTTGGAATAGCTTCTACCCATTTAGTAACATAATCAACAGCAAACAAAATATGTGTATACCCATTAGAGGAAGGAAAAGGTCCCATGTAATCAAATCCCCAAACATCAAATGGTTCAACAACAAGTGAATAGTTCATAGGCATTTCTTGACGCTTACCGATATTACCTATTCTTTGACATTCATTACAAGATAAGACGAACTTATGGGCACCCTTGAAGAGAGTAGGCCAATAAAATCCAGATTGCAATACCTTGTGAGCAGTTCTATCTCCGGCATGATGTCCTCCATAAGCTTCAGAGCAACATCTCCGTAGGATTTGTCCCTATTCATGCTTAGGTACACAACATCTAATAATACCATCTACTCCTTCTTTATAAAGATGTGGGTCATCCCAAAAGTAATGTCTTAAATCATAGAAGAATTTTTTTTGTTTTGTTGGTGTGTAAAGCTAGGTGGTAAATATTTAGCAACAATGTAATTAGCATAATCAGCATACCAAGGAGTATTATTAGCAACATTTATTGCAGCTAACTTCTCATCAGGAAAACTATCATCAATAGGTAGTGGGTCATCAGGCAAATTTTCAAGCCTAGATAAATTACCAGCTACGAGGTTCTCAGCTCCTTTTCTATTAATGATATGTAAATCAAATCTTCTATATCTAAATAGCAAGCCCCTACTAACATATTTCTCTCAACATGCAAGCATGCCACCTCATCATTCAACATGCATAGAAAAAAAACCACCTCAACATGCAACTATGCATATTAAAAATCCACTTAATGCAAACACGCATGCATCGAAAACTCAATTCTATTATGCTATTTACATTTAATTTTGATATACTTTCAAAAACTATTATTTCAAATATTCATGTTCCATATAATCAAAATCCCATTGAAGTATTGCAAAATATTCCCGCAACAATGTGCGGGGAATCACCTAGTTCTTGTAACAAGAGAACCCATCGAATAAGTCAAGGTTTAGCATCTTCTTTTCCATAAGATATTTAATAGCAGCACGATCGGTGTGAACAATTACTTTGGAATCAACAATATAAGGTCTAAATTTATCACAAGCAAACACCACTGCTAAGAATTCTTTTTCAGTAGTAGCATAATTTTGTTGAGCATTGTCCAGAGTTTTACTAGCATAATGAATAACATTCAGTTTCTTATCAACTCTTTGTCCTAGAACAGCACCAACAACAAAATCACTAGCATCACACATAATTTCAAAAGGCAAGTTCCAATCAGGTGGTTGAACAATAGGTGCAGAAATTAAGGCTTTCTTGAATGTTTCAAAGGCTTCTAAACAATCATCATCAAAAACAAAAGGAATATCCTTTTGCAAAAGATTCATAAGAGGCCTAGTGATTTTAGAAAAGTCTTTGATAAATCTCCTATAGAAACCAGCATGACCCAAGAAACTATGAATATCTTTTATATCTATAGGACATGACATTTCTCAATTGCATCTACCTTAGCTTTGTCCACTTCAATACTTCTTTCAGAAATTTTATGCCATAAGACAATGCCTTCATTAACCATAAAGTGACACTTCTCCCAATTTAAGAAAAGATTTGTTTGTTCACATCTCTGCAAAACTCGATCAAGACTGCTTAAACAATCATCAAAAGACTTCCCATAAACAAAGAAGTCATCCATGAAAACCTCAACAATCTTTCACAAAATTCAGAGAATATAGCAGTCACACATCTTTGAAAAGTAGCAGGTGCATTACATAAACCAAAAGGCATACACCTATAAGCATAGGTTCCAAAGGGACAAGTAAAAGTGGTCTTTTCTTGATCAGGTTGAGAAACAGGTATTTGTGATAAACTAGAATATCCATCAAGGAAGCAAAAATGTGTGTGCTTAGATGATCTTTCAAGCATTTGATCAATAAAAGGCAGAGGGTAATGATATTTTCTAGTTGCTTTGTTTAATTTTCTATAATCAATTACAATTCTATAGCCTGTAACAATTCTTCATGGAATAAGTTCATTCTTATCATTAGGAACAACAGTTATACCTCATTTCTTAGGGACACAATGAACATGACTTACCCATCTACTATTAGCTATAGGATATATTATACCTGCTTCTAGAAGTTTTAACATTTCCGTTCTTACCACTTCTTTCATCTTCGAGTTTAACCGACATTGGTGATCAACAACGGGTTTAGCATCAGGTTCCATATTAATTTTGTGCTGGCATAGAGTGGGAGTAATGCCCTTTAAATCATCAAGAGTATATCCAATATTTGCTCGGTGCTTCCTTAGAACTTTCAATAATCTTTCTTCTTCATGTTCTGAAAGATTAGCACTGTTAATAACAGGATATATCTTCTTTTCATCAAGATAAGCATATTTCAAAGTGTCTGGCAATTGTTTTAATTCAAACACAGGATCACCTTTAGGTGGAGGAGGACCTGCTGGAGTTTCAATAGGCAAATTGTGTTTAAGCAGAGGACGATGTTCAAAGAAAATCTTATTTATTTCATTTCTTTCATGCATAAGTAAATCATTTTCATGGTCTAGCAAATATTTTTCTATTGGATCAGTAGGAGGCACAACAATAGAAGCAAGACCAATTAATTCATCTTTGCTAGGCAAATCTTTTTCATGAAGCTTTCTACTAAACTTGGAAAAATTAAACTCATGAGACTCATCACCAAAACTAACTCCGACAGTTTGTTTGTCACAGACTATTCTAGCATTAACAGTGTTCAAGAAATGTCTGCCAAAGATAATGGGACAAAAGTCATCTTGTGGGGAACCAAGAACAAGAAAATTAGTAGGGTATTTTATTTTCCCACACAAGACTTCAAAATCTCTAACAATCCCAATTAGTGATATAGTGTCTCTATTAGCAAGTTTAATGGTAACATCTATGTCTTCTATCTCCGCGGATGCTATTCATTCATAATTTCTTGATATAAGGTGTAAGGAATAGCACTCACACTAGCACCTATGTCACATAAACCATGATAACAGTGATCTCCTATTTTAACTGAGATGACGGTCATGCCAAAAACAGGTCTATGTTTATCCTTTTTATCAGGTTTGGCAATTCTAGCAGCTTCTTCACATAAGTAAATAACATGCCCATCTACATTTTCTTCCAAGAGATCCTTAACCATAGCAATACTAGGTTCTACTTTAATTTGTTCATCAGGTTTAGGTGCTCTAATATAGCTTTTGTTGACCACGGTTGAAACCTTAGCATGTTCCTTTATCCTAACAGGGAAAGGTGGTTTCTTAATATAAGCAGAAGGAACAACTGGACCAACATTGTAAAGTATAGTTTCTTCTTTAATTAGTATCGTTTCTTTGATTTCTTCTTTAGTAGGTGGGTAATATTTAAACCACTTCTCTTTAGGGAGATCAACGTGAGTAGCAAATGATTCACAAAAGGAGGCTACTATCTCAGAGTCAAGTCCATATTTAGTGCTAAACTTTTGAAAAGCATCGGTATCCATAAAAGATTTAACACAATCATACTTAAGTTTAATACCTGACTCTTTACCTTCGTCGAGTTCCCAATCTTCAGAGTTGCGTTTAATTCTTTCCAAAAGATCCCACCGAAATTCAAGAGTCTTCTTCATAAAAGAACCAATACAAGAGGTATCGAGCATGGTTTGATCATTACAAGAAAGCTGAGCATAAAAGTTCTGGATAATAATTTCTCTTGGGAGCTCATGATTGAGGCATGAATGTCACATTGACTTTAGCCTCCCCCAAGCTAGAGCGATAATTTCTCCTTCACAAGGCCAAAAATTATATATATAATTCCGATCACAATGAACTAGATGCATAGGATAAAATTGTTGATGGAACTCCAATTTCAGTCGATTTGAATTCCAAGATCCAATATCATCGCATAGCATATACCATGCCAATGCTTTTCCCTTTAAAGATAAAGGGAAAAACTTTTTCATAACTTCATCTCTGGGTAAACCTGCAAGCTTGAGCAATTCACAACTTTGTTCTACATATATCAAGTGCATATCAGGATGTTCGGTTCCATCTCCTGCATAAGGATTAGCCAGTAGTTGTTGTATCATACCCAAAGGAATTTCATATTCTATATTTTTAGTAGGTGCAGTAGGTTGAGGGGTAGCTAATTGTGGTTCCGGTCGAAGTGAAGATACCCCGAACAAACCCCTCAAAGGATTATTTTCCATAGTAACAAGTGACAATAAATTTCAGCACACTATATAAATGTTTCCTTACCAAAGGCACTTCACTCCCCGGCAACGGCGCCAGAAAATAGCCTTGATGACCCACAAGTATAGGGGATCAATTGTACCTCTTTTCGATAAGTAAGAGTGTCTAACCCAACAAGGAGCAGAAGGAAATAACAAGTGGTTTTCAGCAAGGTAATGTCTACTATTGCAGAAATTATAAGTAGCATAGTAGTTTGATAGCAGGGTAATTCGTAACTACCAAGTAACGATAGTAGTAACAGAAGTGCAGCAAGGTAGGCCAATCCTTTTAAGGCCAAGGACAGGACAAAACAATCTCTTATGATAAGCAAAGTGTTCTTGAGGGTACACGGGATTTTCATCTAGTCACTTTCGCCATGTTGGTTCGATTTGTGTTCGGTACTTTGATAATTTGATATGTGGGTGGACCGGTGCTTAGGTGTTGTTCTTACTTGAACAAACCTCCTACTTATGATTAACCCTCCCGCAAGCATCTACAACTACGAGAAAAGTATTAAGAATAAATTCTAACCATAGCATTAAACTTTTGGATCCAACTGGTCCCTTATGGAATAGTGCATAAACTGGGGTTTAAGCTTCTGTCACTCTGGCAACCCATCATCTAATTGCTACTCCACAATGCATTCCCTTAGGCCCAAGTATGGTTAAGTGTCATGTAGTCGACGTTCATATGACACCACTAAGGGAATCACAACATACATACTATCAAGATATCGAACACATATCAAGTTCACATGATTACTTGCAACATGATTTCTTCCGTGACCTCAGGAACAAACGTAACTACTCACAAATGATAGTCATGCTCAAGATCAGAGGGGTATTAAATATCATGTTGGATCTGAACATATAATATTCTACCAAATAAACCATATAGTGATCAACTACAAGATGTCAATCAACACTACTAGTCACCCACAAGCACCAATCTATAGTTCCGGCAACAAGATTGAACACAAGAAATGAACTAGGGTTTGAGATGATATGGTTTTGTTGAAGATGTTGATGAAGATTACCCTCCCCAAGATGGAAGAGTTGTTGGTGATGATGATGACGATGATTTCCCCCTCTGGGAGGGAAGTTCCCCCGGCGGAATCGCTCCGCCGGAGGGCAAAAGTGCTCCTACCCAAGTTCCGCCTCGAGACGGCGGTGCTCCATCCCGAAAGTCCTCCTCTTATTTTTTTCTAGGTCAAAATGACCTATATACCAGAAGATGGGCACCGGAGGTGGGCCTGGGTGAGCACAACCCACCAGGGCGCGCCTGGGCTCCCTAGTCCACCCAGGTGGGTTGTGCCGACCTGGTGGGCCCCCTCTGGCAGTTATTTGCTCCAATATTCATCATATATTTGATAAAAAAATCTTTGTGAAGTTTTAGCTTGTTTGGAGTTGTGCAGAATAGGTGGACTGACGTAGCTTTTCTAGGTCCAGATTTCCAGCTGCCAGAATTCTCCCTCTTTGTGTATACCTTGCATATTATGAGAGAAAAGGCATTAGAATTACTCCAAAAACATTATTATGGATAAAAACATCATAAATAATAGTAAGAAAACATGATGCAAAAATGGACATATCAGGGCTTTGTTAATATAGTCGGATCATATGGTGTTTTCCCTCTCTATCTTGTTGTGATGAATTGAGTTTTCCCTTTGAGATTTCATTTTATCGGATTGAATACTTCTATGCATTTGAAAGCACTTGATATATGTCTTGCAATTGAATACTCATGGTGACAATGGGGTATCATATTGATTCAATTGATGTATGTTTTTGCACTCAACTCGGGGATCCCCGAGGTGACATTGGGGTAATCTATGCATAGGGGTTGATGCACGTTCTTGTCTTTGTTTCTCCGGTAGAAATCTTGGGGCACTCTTTGAGGTTCTTTGTGTTGGATTGAGTATTATGAATCTGAAATTATTTGGTGTTATTTTAGTACGAACTCTTGGATAGACCGATCGGAAAGAATAGCTTCGAGGTGGTTTCGTACCCTACAAACGATTTCTTCTTATGTTCTCCGCCAGATAGGAACTTTGGAGTGATTCTTCATCACACGTTGAGGGATGGTTATATGATTCAATTATGTTAGCATTATTGAGAGATAGCAGTAGCGAAAGTACGGACCCTAGGTCTCATTTTCAACCATTGCAATACCGTTTGTGCTCCATTTTAGCAATTGCTACCTTGCTATTTTTTATTGTTCTTATTACAAAAATCAATATCTACTATCCATATTACACTTGTATCACCATCTCTTTGCCGAACTAGTGCACCTATCCAAATTACCATTGTATTTGGTGTGTTGGGGACACAAGATACTTTTTATTATTTGGTTGTAGGGTTGTTTGAGAGAGGCCATGTTCATCCTACGCGTCCCATGGATTGACAACCCTTAGGTCATCCACTTGAGGGAAAATTGCTACTGTCCTACAAAACTCTATGCTTGGAGGCCCAACACGTGTCTACAAGAATAAAGTTGCATAGTAGACATCCTGGGCTTAACCTCATCTACAAGGACACGCTCGACAAAATGCAGGTCGATAGAACATGCATCGAGCAAAGCAGTACCACCTTTCGAGGCATCATCCCCAGTCAAGAAGCACGATGTTCGGGGAGAATTGAACTTGACGTAGTACTCGACATGCCTGAAAATTACAGGTCGGAAGAGTTGCTCTTTCACATTTGCTCCCTTCAATTGCGGATATCACGCCCTTCTAGGGTGGGGCGTTTTTTCACGCTTCCAAGCCGTACCCCATTATGGGTACATCAAGCTTAAAATGCCAGGGCCCAATGGAATAATCACAGTTACGAGTGCTCCGGATAAAGCACTCCACGCCGAAAACAAAACTGCATCCTTAGCCCTTGAGACACTATCTGAAGCCTTTGCGGCCGAAGAACTAACCACCCTACAATCCATGATGGACAAGGATGACGTGATTCTCGATAAGAGACCTAAATCCACCTCTTTCAAGCCGGCAGATGAAATAGTTAAATTTCAAGTGCACCCGATGGATCCTAATAAAACAACGTCCATCTGAGCACAGCTGGATCCAATGGTAGAGGCCGCCCTACGCACGTTCCTACGTGAAAATTGGGATATCTTTGTGTCGGTGTCAAAACCGGTGGATCTCAGGTAGGGGGTCCCGAACTATGCGTCTAAGGCGGATGGTAACAGGAGGCAGGGGACACGATGTTTTACCCAGGTTCGGGCCCTCTTGATGGAGGTAAAACCCTACGTCCTGCTTGATTTTTCTTGATAATATGAGTAGTACAAGAGTTGATCTACCACGAGATCGGAGAGGCTAAGCCCTAGAAGCTAGCCTATGGTATGATTGTTTGTTGTCCTACGGACTAAAACCCTCCGGTTTATATAGACACCGGAGGGGGCTAGGGTTACACAAGGTCAGTTACAAAGGAGGAGATATACATATCTGTATTGCCTAGCTTGCCTTCCACACCAAGTAGAGTCCCATCCGGACACGGGACGAAGTCTTCAATCTTGTGTCTTCATAGTCCAACAGTCCGGCCAAAGGATATAGTCCGGCTGTCCGGAGACCCCCTAATCCAGGACTCCCTCAGTAGCCCCCGAACCAAGCTTCAATGACGATGAGTCCGGCGCAGTGTTGTCTTCGGCATTGCAAGGCGGGTTCTTCTCCAAATTTCGAACATTTGTTGAGCAGTGTTCGGTCCCATAAATGTTGAACCTCTTGGCTTCTGCGCCCAATAAGGGCTATCTTCCACGCGTCGAATGAATGCGAGGCGCCAGACATTTTTACATTCGCCCCCCTAGCCAGATAAATAAATTGTCTATTAAAGGGATGGGGATTCTTAGATCCAATCTATACCATCCTCCCCCAGCGAGAATCCATCGGAGCGCGCTTCGGAAAGATCCACTCCAGCATGGCCGACCTCCGCAGCTCCTCCTCCCGCTCCCGTAGCCCTAAGCCTGGTGATTGGGAGAGGTGTTCAGTCCCACACAGTCGATTAGTCGAACTGCAGACTAAGGGATTTCTTCCTCCAGCGTATATGGTGCCCGTCTGAGCTGGGCTCACCACCTATAATGGCAGGGAGCAAGCGGAGAGCTTCCCCAGCCCCTCTATGGGGGAGCGGGTATGCCTTGTTCCCTATTTATTGAGGGGACTCGGATTTCTGATTCATCTGTTCCTCCATGGGCTCCTGGAGTTTTACGGCCTCCAACTGCATAATTTCACCCCTGCTTCCATTTTACACATCACCGGCTATGTTGCCCTCTACGAGTTATTCCTGGGCTGCGAGGCTCATTTCGAGCTGTGGAAAAGGTTATTTTGCCTCGTCCCTCGCACACTGAAGGGGTCACTTTATCAAGTGGGCGGAGCCGAAATATGGCGCATCGTCGAAACCGGATACCTGTCCGGTACTCCGAAGAAGACGTCCGAAGACTGGCCTTCAAAATGGTTTTATATGGAGGACGTTCCCCTTCCGGACCCTTTTTGGCGGGGTCTTCCTGAGTTCAGCAATGCTCCTCTGAAGAAACGCTGAAGTTCACGCCCACGGAGCCCCCCAGGAGGAAGACAACGGAGAAATCCTTTACCTGATGAACCAGATTAAAGCTGGCTCAATTAGGATTGACAGTAATTGAGGTTATGTCAATATGCATAATGCGGGGAGTGCAACCACTTCAATATCGAGGACACCCCTTGTGGTGTTTTAACGGGGAAGATGATGCCACCCGTTGCGGGCGTAAAGGTCCGGACAACACTGCCGCTTTAGCAAAAATTCTGTACAAATTGTTCAAGGGAGAGGAAGAGGAGTTCATCCGCATCAAGCCACGGGATGGATTCTCCATGTACAACCCTCCAAGCTAGGTGAGTTATATTTCCTTGCTCCCATTCTTCCCACATTCTTGGTCGTAGGTACTCACCTTGCCATTTTGCGGCAGGAACTGCGAAAAGCCATAAGGGGGGTCAGCAGCCCATCTCCACAACCAGAGGACCCTGACCGGGCCCTCGATCTCGGACTTGAAGAAGATCCGGACATATTCGTGGAGCTGATAGACCGGCAGTTCTATCAACTAAGCTGTGATGACGCCATGGTGGCAATTATGGCCGACTATCCCGGACTGCTTCCTGCGTCGCACGTAAGAAAAACCAAAAATCCCAACTCCAAAAACTAGGATCCCCTTTTAGACACTTCACCTACCATATACATATGGTGTTTTTACAAGTAAGGCATTCGGGACGCCATGCCGAACCCGCAGCAACTCGCCAACAAGAGGCACCGAGGCCGGGCAGGCCAAAAAGGAAGGCAGTCAGGACAGAGACGCCGGCGCAGAGGTATGACAGAAACCCCGCTCCGTGGTTATCATATTTCTTGAAATGTAATGACGTCCATGTTTCTTTAACAGAAAAAATGCTCACCGGAATATGTCTGGTGAGGCTGCCGATCACGCTTCCACCAGTCGTGCTCCAGGACTGGACATAGAGGCGGAAGCCGACATGGGGCGGACGCCGGATAGTCCCCCAACAGAGGATGCGGATAGGCTATCCGCTACACATTCAGAAGTGGAGAGCGCCATGAATCATAGGCGTCGCCGGGCCGTACTCCGCGACGCTTGCTTCTCACCAGAGGCATTTGATGCCTTCAATTCTGGAGAGGCATAGCTCCGTGCTGCTCAAAATGGTTTAGCCAGAGCCACGGACCAGTATGTAAAGGATGTACGGGTAAGAAATTCTGACGATTATATATATCAGTAGCCCCTGAGACTTGAAACAGTTAGCAGAACTGATTTAAGGATCATCTTATTGTGCAGGTTCTTATAGAGAAGAATAGTCGACTGTCGCAGGAGCTGGAGGAATGCGAGACCCAACTTCGGGCCGCTGTTGCCGCATTGAAGGAACCTAAAAAGTCCCCAGCTGGTAACATTTCTTTCAAAGAATGATAGGTACCATATAGCGTGTGGCATGGCTGCAGATCTAATAATAGATGTTACAGATGAATCCGGAGAGAATCCGGAGGAGCAGCACACCGTACGACAGCTAAAGGCTGGCGAACGCGTGCTGACTGAGGTCAGGCGGGAGAAAAACAATCTCCAAGACGCCAATACCAAGCTGAGCGTGGAACTGAAAGATGTTCGAGCCCAGCTTGCGGACTCCGAGAAGGAGAATAAGCGGCTCCGACGCGGCATATTCAGTAAGTGCTTGAATGAACCCTTAATAAAGCAGATGGCGGAGAAGCCGACTAACAGAGTTATGTCTGCAGGTATGCTGATGGGTCGTCCCGCGGAGGAGATGCCCGGGTCTGTGGGTGATCTTCTATCCGAGCTCTCACAACTGCACGAACAAGTTCGGCAGGTGATGCAAGGTATTGCCCAGGCCTTGTGGCCATCCGTCTCCCTGCCAGAAGGCGTTGGAGAGCTTGTGGAGAAGCTCAAGGGAGCACGGCGGCGCTTCCGATTATGGAAGATATCTACCTTCCATCAAGGTGCCCGGGAAGCCTGGGCCATGGTGAAGCCCGGATTGTAGATCATTTGTCGTTGCGGACCTTTTCGCTTCAACCTCTGGGCCCGATAGTCCGGAGTGAATCCGAATACCCGCTCAGTTATATAAAACCGGGGTATGCGTGGAGACCAGGCGTAGGGGTCATTAGTGCTTTATCAGACAAGTGCCCAACTAGTTATGTTATATTACATGGGTAGTAAGAAACATCTTCCAGGGAGAATAGTTCCGTTAAGGGTTCCTTTCCCTGGGTACGCATGCCCTAAAGTGCATGTCCGGACTGCGAGAGGAAACGCAGGAAAAAACATCTGGGGGCACATATGGAAAATAAATAAATAAAAACCATCTTTTGTTCGCCGACCGAATATTCCCTTAAGAACGCTAGCTTTCGGCTTCAATCAGTCTGAGGTACACATCCGGCTGACCCGGCAGTAACAATCGCAGAGGTGCTCCCCTTATGCCCTAGCCGAATTAACGAGAATGTAGGGCATAAATACAAGAGCCAGGCAACCCAGCTTGGCCAAAACTTAAGTCATATCGATGCATATAGTGGCGAAGAAAAGGTACACGCGGAAGAATAACACATGTGCGGGGCGTGAAGCCCACATAGATAATTAAGCTTCTGTGTAAGAAGCCCCCAGGTATAATGAGCGCGGTTAGCGCATCTATAATGTGCAAGCAAGAAACAAGGTGGCCCTTGAAGGCCTAGAGGAAAAGTAAAAGAAAGGAAGAGAAAAAAGACAGATAATGTATATGCAAAAAATGGACACAGGAAGGAGACGAACATAGAGTCCGGCGCTAGGTGTAGAATCTCCGAAGCCTGGCTGCGTTCCATGGGTTCGGCTCAAGTCGATTATTCGATGCATCCCGCAGACGGTACGCTCCGCCGGTCAGAACTCGGTCAATAATGAAGGGACCTTCCCATTTGGGCTCGAGCTTGGACTTTTTCTTCTCCGGCAGGCATAGAACTAACTCGCCAACGTTATAAGTTTTGGCCCGTACTTCTCTGCTTTGGTATCTGCGAGCCTGTTGCTGATAAAATGCGGAACGGGCTTTTGCCACGTTGCGCTCCTCCTCCAGGGTGTCCAAACTATCCTGTCGATCGAGCTCGGCTTCTCTTTCTTTGTACATGCGCACTTGAGGTGAGTCATGAATTATGTCACAAGGCAAAACTGCCTCTGCGCCGTACACCATAAAGAAGGGTATATATCCGATAGTGCGATTCGGCATGGTCCGCAGCCCCCAGAGTACGGAGTCGAGCTCCTCTACCCAGTGCGTGTTAGACTCCTTTAAGGACCGCACTAATCTGGGTTTAATGCCGCTCATGATAAGACCATTTGCTCGCTCAACTTGGCCGTTGGTTTGTGGGTGATAGACGGAAGCATAATCGAGCTTGATGCCCATGTTGCTGCACCAGAGTTTTACCTCGTCGGCCATGAAGTTCATGCCGTTGTCAGTGATGATGCTGTGGGGGACGCCATAACAGTGTACAACCCCGGATATGAAGTCTATCACCGGTCTGGATTCAGTTGTTTTAACAGGTTTGGCTTCTATCCATTTGGTGAATTTATCTACCATGACTAGTAAGTATTTTTTCTTATGGGTTCCCCCTTTAAGGGGTCCAACCATGTCAAGCCCCCAGACCGCAAAAGGCCAGGTAATGGGGATTGTTTGGAGGGCGGTGGGTGGCATATGGCTTTGGTTTGCAAAAAGTTGGCAACCGGCGCAGCGTTGGACCAAGTCATGTGCGTCTGCCCGGGCCGTCGGCCAATAAAAACCTGTTCGGAAGGCCTTGCCTACAAAGGCCCGGGCTGCGGCGTAGTGGCCACCGAGTCCAGCGTGAATTTCTGCCAAAAGCTTCGCCCTTCCTCTTCGGAGATGCACCTTTGAAGGACTACGGTAGTGCTTTTCTTATACAGTTCTCCCTCGTGGACCCTGTAGGCTTTAGATCGCCGCACTATGCAGTGTGCCTCATTTTGGTCCTAGGGAATTTCCTGCCTAGTTAGGTAGGCCAGGAATGGTTCTATCCACGGGGCGATGATGGCCATTATTACGTGGGCTGAAGGTGTTACTTCGATGGCAGAGCCTCCGATTATGTTAGAGTGTTCGGTATCGGGCATTTTGGCCGGGTCCGGACTATTGTTACCGGTGTCCCCTTCCCATACCACTGATGGCTTAAACAACCTCTCCAAAAAGATGTTGGGGGGACCGCGTCGCGTTTTGCGCCGATGCGGGTGAGGATATCCGCCGTCTGATTGTTTTCCCGAGCCACATGGTGAAATTTGAGCCCCTTGAACCGAGCTGACATCTTAAGGATGGCGTTTCGATAGGCCGCCATCTTCAGATCCTTGGCATCAAAGTCTCCATTTATTTAGGATATTGCGAGGTTCGAATCCCCACGCACCTCCAGGCATTGAATGCCCATGGAGACTGCCATCCGAAGACCATGCAACAGGGCTTCGTATTCGGCTGCGTTGTTGGAGTATGTATACAGTATTTGCAGTGCGTACTGAACGGTATCTCCGGTTGGGGACGTCAGGACGACGCCAGCCCCAGACTGGCCAGCATTTTGGAGCCGTCGAAGTGCATGATCCAATTGGAGTATGCGTCGTACTCTTTAGGGAGTTCGGCTTTCGTCCATTCGGCGACAAAGTCGGCAAATACTTGCGATTTAATGGCTCGCCGAGGTTTATATGTTATGTCGAACGGGAGGAGCTCAATGGCCCATTTGGCAATCCGGCCCGTGGCGTCGCGGTTGTTTATAATATCATTTAAGTGGCACTTCCGAGGCTACTGTAATTGAACACTCTTTAAAGTAGTGTCGCAGCTTCCGGGATGCCATGAATACCGCATAGGCTATCTTTTGATAATGTGGGTACCGTGATTTGCATGGAGTGAGGACAGTGGATACATAGTATACCGGCTTTTGAAGAGGGAATTTATGTCCGTCAGCTTCTCGTTTGACGACGAGCACTGCGCTTACAACTTGATGAGTTGCCGCAATGTACAACAGCATTGGTTCGCCGATGTTTGGCGCGGCCAGGATTGGGTTGGTTGCTAGTATGGCTTTTATTTCTTCCAATCCGGCCGTGGCAGCGTTCGTCCACTCGAAGTGTTCGGTGCGCTGAAGGAGGCGATAAAGGGGTAATGCCTTTTCTCCTAAGCGGGAGATAAAGCGTCTTAGAGCCGCCACACATCCAGTTAGTTTCTGGATTTGTTTGAGGTCCGTTGGGATAGCCAACTATGATAGACCTTGGATTTTGGCCGGATTAGCTTCAATTCCTCTACTGGAGACAATGAAGCCCAGGAGCTTTCTGGCTGGTACACCGAAAATGCATTTTTCCGGATTGAGCTTGATGTCGTATGTTCGGAGGTTGTCGAATGTGAGCCTTAAGTCGTCTATTAGAGAGTCGGCATGTTTGGTTTTAACAACCACATCATCTACGTATGTCTCTACAGTTTTGTCGATCTATTTCTCCAGACATGTCTGGATCATGCGCTGATATGTTGCGCCGGCATTTTTGAGCCCAAAAGGCATTATGTTGAAACAGAAGGGGCCGTATGGTGTGATGAATGCCGTTGTGGCTTGGTCGGACTCCGCCATGTTGATTTGGTGGTAGCCGGAGTATGCGTCAAGGAAACACAATGACTGGTGTCCTGCGGTAGCATCGATAATTTGATCGATGCGGGGGAGGGGGAAGGGATCATTTGGGCAAGCCTTGTTGAGGTCCTTGAAATCGACACATAGGCGCCAGGATTTGTCCTTCTTTGGTACCATCACCAGGTTTGCTAGCCAGTCTGAGTGTTTTATTTCTCTAATGAATCCGGCCTCCAATAACTTGGCTAGTTTCTCTCCCATAGCCTGTCTCTTAGGTTAAGAGAAACGCTGAAGAGCCTGCTTGACCGGCTTGAATCCCTTTAGGATATTGAGGCTGTGTTCAGCCAGCCTGCATGGGATTCCTGGCATGTCTGAGGGGTGCCAGGCGAATATGTCCCAATTCTCGCGCAGGAACTCTCATAGTGCGGCGTCCACAGCGGGGTTTAACTATGCCCCGATGGAGGCTATTTTTGTAGGGTCCGTAGGGTGGACTTGAAATTTGACTATTTCATCCGCTGGTTTAAAAGAGGTGGACTTGGATCTCTTGTCAAGTATCACGTCATCCCTGTCCACTATGGAGCATAACACAGTTAATTCCTCGGCCGAAAGGGCTTCGAACAATGCCTCCAAGGCCAATGCGGCTGTTTTGTTTTCGGCACGGAGTGCTGTGTCCGGATCACTAATGAGAGTGATGATTCCGTTGGGCCTAGGCATTTTGATCTTCATGTACCCATAATGGGGTATGGCTTGGAAGATCGTGAATGCCTCCCATCCCAAGAGGGCGTGGTATCCACTACTGAACAGGGCCACTTGGAATGTAATTTCTTCGGACCTATAGTTCTCCAGCGTGCCGAATACCACATCTAGTGTGATTTTTCCAGCACAACGTGCTTCCCGACTGGGGATGATTCCTCTGAAGGTTGTGCTGCTTTGCTCAATGCGGTTCCAGTCTATTTCCATTTTTTGAAGGGTTTCCTCATAGATGAGGTTCAATCCACTGCCGCTGTCCATGAGTACTTTGGTGAGTCGAAAGCCGTCCACAATTGGACTGAGGACCAGTGCAGCTGGTGCTCGGGCTGTTCGGAATTTAGGTTCGTCACTGGCATTGAAGGTGATAGCCGTGTCACTCCATGGATTTATTGCTGCCACGTGGCAGATTTCGGCGAGGCTGCGGAGTGTTCACTTGCACCTATTATTTGATGCGAAGGTTTCAAAGACCGTTAATACCGTATTGCTATCGATGGGATGGTGCTCTGTGGTATTTTGGATGAGAAGATCCTCACCACTTTTGGCCACCTGCCGGAGTATCCAACATGCTCTAAGGCTATGTGTTGGTATGGTATCCGCTGTAATATGGATTTTGCAGGGTCCATTAAGCCATCCCTCCAAATGGTTCCATGCCCTGAAGAGGGTTTTTGTTTCTTTGTAACTAACTCGGATGTCTTATGATAGTGCACCATTTTACTTCGGACTGGGTGTATATTCCGCGCCGGATTATCCCAAAATTTCTTTTCGGTTTTCCAGGCGCTTTCCATCGCACAGTACTTTCGTACTATGGATGCCAAGTCAGTGAAGCATGATATGTCACGGTGACTCAAGGCGTTAAGGATTCCCTTGTCCGTGCAATTATTGTAGAAAAATGAGACTGCATCTTCCTCACGATAGTCCTTAACCTTGTTCATCACAAGGAGGAATCTGGCCCAATAATGATGTACTGTTTCATGGGGCTCTTGCCTGATGTGGGAAAGATCGTTTATGTCTAGGTGGGTGGGTGGAATTGGGTCCGAACCCCTACCCAATCTGAGACCCAGGGGCCGAGGTGTTTCCAATATTGGAATTTCAGGTTCCGGTATGTTGCCCGATAAGTCTGGCCTGCTGCCTGACTCTAGGTTCAGGGCTTGGGAGATGTCCTCCCATAAATGGGTATCCGGCTCGGAGAGCTCAGGAATCCGGACATAGTTAGTCCTCAAGATAGAAGAAGAATCGCCGCATTGTTCCTCCACCACCGCAACATGATGGGTGACCGGTGGAGAGTTAATCTCCCTTTGATCAAGTTTAAGCCCAATCTGATCATAGTCCGTAGCGACTCCCAAGGCGGCGATGCGATCCAAGAGCTCGTTTAGGGAAGAGAGATCCATTGGATCCATCTGCTCGGCGAATTTCGAGCCGACGTGGAGGTTGTTTTCGATGACCCGAGAAGTCATCATCGGGGCAGCAGCCGAACGGGCGGTCATGATGAAACTGCCTAGCCGGAAAGTTTGGCCGACAGCCAGGGCTCCCCGGCGGTGATGTTGTTTTTAACAACAAGACGAGGCATCCTTCCTTAAGGTGACGACACAGAGGAACTCTCAATGAAAGCACCAATGTCGGTGTCAAAACCGGTGGATCTCGGGTAGGGGCTGCCAACTGTGCGTCTAAGGCGGATGGTAACAGGAGGCAGGGGACACGATGTTTTACCCAGGTTCAGGCCCTCTTGATGGAGGTAAAACCCTACATCCTGCTTGATTATTCTTGATAATATGAGTAGTACAAGAGTTGATCTACCACGATATCGGAGAGGCTAAACCCTAGAAGCTAGCCTATGGTATGATTGTCTGTTGTCCTACGGACTAAAACACTCCAGTTTATATAGACACCGGTGGGGGCTAGGGTTACACAAGGTCGGTTACAAAGGAGGAGATATACATATCCATATTGCCTAGCTTGCCTTCCACGCCAAGTAGAGTCCCATTCGGACACGGGACGAAGTCTTCAATCTTGTGTCTTCATAGTCCAACAGTCCAGCCAAAGGATATAGTCCGGCTGTCCGGAGACCCCCTAATCCAGGACTCCCTCACTTTTCCAGGCACCCTTCGGACATGCCTGGGATCCCATGTAGACTGGCCGAACATAGCCTCAACATAATCAAAGGGTTCAAATCAGTCAAGCAAACGTGCGGCGGTTTTCCAAACCCAAACGACAAGCTATGGGGGAGGTGAAAGTGCAGCTATCCGTGGGTGGTTTTGGTAATTATTAACAACATATAGCTCATTGAGCTAATGCTATTTCAAGATAAATATTTCAGGAAATTTCAATGATTGGCATGGCATGGATTAGAATTGTGGACCCCTCAAAATGCTAAGGACACATATTGGCTCAAGCTCAAGACTCTACATTTTACTTTTAGTGATCTAAGATCACATTGAGTCCAAAGGAAAAGCTGATACTATTAAAAGGGGATGAGGTGTTGCTTCACGGCTTGCTTGCTCAAAATGCTTAGTGATATGCTCCAAAAACTCTCAATCACTTTCTCATATCCACATATGTCCCAAACCAAAAATCAAACTCGGCCCCATCGAAATGTTCTATCCGGCACCACCGAGTTCACTTGACATAGCCACTCCCACAAACCCTAGTCACTTTGGTCTCACTGATAGGGATCTCGGTCTCACCGAGATGGGATTGCAAACTCTCTGTTTCCCTTTGTAATGTTTCGGTCCAACCGACATGGGCGAACGGTCCCACCGAGTTCGCAATGCAAACTCTCTGTTTCCCTTCCGTAATATTTCGATCTCACCGAAATGAGCGATTCGGTCCCACCGAGTTTTCCTGACCAACTCTCTGGTAAGCTTATTACCAAAATCGGTCCGATCGAGTTTGTGTAATTGGTCTCACTGAGATTACGTTATGTCCTAACCCTAATGAAATCGGTCCCACTGAGTTGACATGCGGTCCCACCGAAAAGCCTAACATTTACATTTTGAATTAAATCGGTCTACCCGAGTTTTCTGATTCGGACCCATTGAGTTTGGTAAATTGTGTGTAATGGTTAGATTTTTTGTGGAGGCTATATATACCCCTCCACCCTTCCTTCATTAGAGAGGAGAGCCATCAGAATGTGCCTACACTTCAGCATTCATTTTCTGAGAGAGAACCACCTACTCATGTGTTGAGACCAAGATATTCCATTCCAACCATTTGAATCTTGATCTCTAGCCTTTCCCAAGTTGCTTTCCACTCAAATCATCTTTCCACCAAATCCAAATCTATGAGAGAGAGTTGAGTGTTGGGGAGAATATCATTTGAAGCACAAGAGCAAGGATTCATCATCAACACACTGTCTATTACCTTTTGGAGAGTGATGTCTCCTAGATTAGTTAGGTGTCACTTGGGAGCCTCCATCAAGATTGTGGAGTTAAACCAAGGACTTTGTACACGCTAGGAGATCGCCTACTTCGTGAAGATCTACCCTAGTGAGGCAAGTCCTTCGTGGGCGATGGCCATGGTGGGATAGACAAGGTTGCTTCTTCGTGGACCCTTCATGGGTGGAGCCCTCGGTGGACTCGCGCAACCATTACCCTTCATGGGTTGAAGTCTCCATCAACATGGATGTACGATAGCACCACCTATCGGAACCTGCCAAAAATCTCTGTGTCTACATTGCGTTTGCTCCCTCCAAACTCCTCCCTTTAGCTTCATGTGCAATGTTTTACATTCCGCTGCTATACTCTTAGACTTGCATTTGTAGGTTGATTGCTTGACTTGTGCTAAGTTGTTAAAATCTGCCAAGACTTAAAATTGGGAAAAGGCTAGATTTTTATTTGGTCAAGTAGTCTAATCACCCCCCCTCTAGATATACTTTCTATCCTACAAGTGGTATCAGAGCTTTGGTCTACATTTACCTTGATTTCCATAGCTTTTGGTGATCATAGCCTTGGTTTCACAACCTAGGAGAGTATGGCATCTAGCGAGGGAAATTACCACCATAGAGGTCCTTACTTTGATGGTACTAATTTTGCTAGTTGGAAGCATAAGATGAAAATGCATATTCTTGGACATAATCCCGCCATTTGGGCTATTGTGTGTATTTGTGATAACCCACAAGTATAGGGGATCACAAGAGTTTTCGTGGGTAGAGTATTCAACCCAAATTTCTTGATTTGACACAAGGGGAGCCGAAGAATATTCTCAAGTATTAGCAGCTAAGTTGTCAATTCAACCACACCTGGAAACTTAATATCTGCAGCAAGGTATTTAGTAGCAAAGTAATATGATAGTAGTGGTAACGGTGGTAAAAGGTAATGGTAGCAAAAGTAATATTTTTGGTGTTTTATAGTGATTGTAACAATAGCAACGGAAAAGTAGATAAGTGAAGAACAATATATGGAAAATCTCGTAGGAAATGGATCGGTGATGGAGAATTATGTCGGATACGATCGATCATGTAACATTCATAACCTAGGGTGACACAGAACTAGCTCCAGTTCATCAATGTAATGTAGGCATATTCCGAATATAGTCATACATGCTTATGCAAAGAACTTGCATGACATCTTTTGTCCTACACTCCCGTGGCAGCGGGGTCCTATTGGAAACTAAGGGATATTAAGGCCTCCTTTTAATAGAGTACCGGACGAAAGCATTACCACATAGTGAATACATGAACTCCTCAAACTACGGTCATCACCGGGAGTGGTCCTGACTATTGTCACTTCGGGGTTGCCAGATCATAACACATAGTAGGTGACTATAGACTTGCAAGATAGGATCAAGAACTCTCATATATTGATGAAAACATAATAGGTTCAGATCTGAAATCATGGCACTCGAGCCCTAGTGATAAGCATTAAGCATAGCAAAGTAATAGCAACATCAATCTCAGAACATAGTGGATACTAGGGATCAAACCCTAACAAAACTAACTTGATTACATGATAAATCTCATCCAACCCATCACCGTCCAGCAAGCCTACGATGGAATTACTCATGCACGGCGGTGAGCATCATGAAATTGGTGATGGAGGAAGGTTGATGATGACGATGGCGATGGATTCCCCTCTCCGGAGCCCCGAACAGACTCCAAATCAGCCCTCCCAAGAGAGTTTAGGGCTTGGCGGCGGCTCCGTATCGTAAAATGTGATGAATCTTTCTCCCTGGTTTTTGTCTCCCCAAAAGTGAATATATGGAGTCAGGGTTGAGATCGATGGAGCGTCTGGGGGCCCACGAGGCAGGGGGCGCGCCCAGGGGGGTAGGGCGCCCCCACCCTCGTGGACAGGTGGAGGCCCCCCCTAACATGGATCTTCCTTCCAGTATTTTTTATATATTCCAAAATAATTCTCCATTGATTTTCAGGTCATTTTGAGAACTTATAATTCTGCACAAAAATAACACCATGGCAATTCTGCTGAAAACAGCGTCAGTCCGGGTTAGTTCCATTCAAATCATGCAAGTTAGAGTCCAAAACAAGGGCAAAAGTGTTTGGAAAACTAGATACGACAGAGACGTATCAACTCCCCTAAGCTTAAACCTTTTCTTGTCCTCAAGCAATTCAGTTGATAAACAGAAAGTGATAAAGAAAAAACTTTTACAAACTCTGTTTGCTCTTGTTGTTGTAAATATGTAAAGCCAGCATTCAAGTTTTCAGTAAAGATTATGAACTAACCATATTCACAATATGTAGCGACCCGACCCGAATGGATCAAGTCTCTGTGCTTAGGTGTCATCCCTGGATCGGTATGCTGACACACACAGTACTCGAAGGATTTATAACAGAGGTAAATCACATGTATAGAGTAACGTAAATACTATTACCTCAATCCAAATAGAGGAAGCAACAAGGTTGTGGTTTCCCATCAACACCAACGGCAAAGTTGAGTGTAGAAATCGTAACCCTAACGTATCACTTACTCGTCGTAAGATACTCCTGCAACATGAGAGTTGCAGCCACAGAGGGTCAGTACATTGAATCTACTAGCAAATTCACACCATAGAGAATGATGAACAATGGCTATCACTACATGCATATTTGGCTGGTGGAAAAGCTCTATGGTTATAAGGTTTTTGCGTAAAGCCAATTTTTCCCTACTGCAAAGGAATAAATTTTATTTAACTATCATGGTGGTTGTTGAACATTGAGAATGGTTGACAGCATTCTCAATCCCAATTAAAAATAATTAAAACCCAACAACATTAATTAGAAGTAACATGTTGAGATTCACAATGATATTCAAGTACTAGATACTCAAGATGTCCATAACCGGGGACACGGCTAATCATGATTAGTTTGTACACTCTGCAGAGGTTTGCGCACTTTTCCCCACATGACTCGATCGCCTCCGTTTGTTTTCTCGCACTACATGGTGTTTCAGAAATGGATGACCGAGACATAGTCTTTCAGAAGCGCTAGCACCTTACATGTGGGGTAGACCGTACCACCTACAACCCCTACATCTGCTAGTCCACCCCGTAAGAGTTCGCACAACTTAGTCAACTACGCCAGAGCCCATAGTAGCATGTGGCTGCACACGGAAGTTTCTAGCATGAAAGATCTTATGATCCCTTTGAGCCTGGGTGGCGGTCCAAAATAAAACAGGCAACTCCTGACAGACATCAGGTGCCTCAATCCACCCAGATGTGTGTTTAAGTTGCCACCTTAGATAAACCCTTAATTATAAATATCACATCTATCATGGATATCACTCACCCAATCCACGTCTACTAGCATAGCATGGCATAATAAGCAAACGTAGAAGTAACTCCCAAAGGTTTCATAATAATACAGGTAATAGGTACCACCTCATCTACTTCCCATCCCACAATTTAATTAGATCCTAATCATGCAATGTGTGAGGATTGATCTAATGCAATAAAACTGGATTGTAGAAAAGGTATGATCAAAGTGTGAACTTGCCTGCAACGTTGATGAAGATGATTCGCACTCAAAACTCTTGATAGATCTACTCGTCACACTCCGGTCAATCTATCGTAAGCAAACAATAGTAACCACACAATAAGTACTCATCTAATGCACAAGTAAAACTCGAACAACAGAACGAACCAGATAGTTCAACTTAAGAACTCCGGTTGCAAAGAAAGAACGAACCGAACAAAGAAACGGAAAACAAACGGCGGAAGAAAACAACTCGGTTCTAGCAAGTTGAATCTAGGTCAAATTTTACTAGGGCAAAAACTTGTTTAAGTTGATTAGACGGAATAGCGGTTTCGAGACGAAACTCCAGGCGCTTGAATCACCTGATTCCGAAAAATGGGCGAGAAGATAAACTAGAACGAAGATTGGATCTGAGATCGCGATCGCGGAATAAATCCGACGAAAAGAAAGAGACGAACGGTTAAACGAACGGGCGTCGTTAACCGGGAATAATCGGTGATCACGTTCGTTGAGACGAACGGTCCGAAAGAAGAACGAAAACCGATCTAGGGTTTTCGGAAAAGAAACCGAAAAAGAAAACGGAAAACCGATCTAGGGTTTCGGAAAAGAAACCGAAACGAAGAATCATAGAGAAAAACCAGGCAAGAGAACCGGAACGGTTTCTTTTAAAAGAACCGAACCGTGGGGAAGAAAAGAGAGGCGCGGGGCTACCTTTGGCGAGGCGGGGCGAACGGTGGTGACGGCGGCGTGCTAGGGCGGCAGCGGCGGCGCTGGGAGGCGGCGGCGTGGGCGAGGTGCGGCGGCGGCGCGGGTGTGGGCAAGGTGCGGCGGCGCGGGTGTGGGGT
>NC_041392.1:466841737-466954306 GCF_002162155.2 Triticum dicoccoides | reverse complement strand
GGGGCGCGGCTTGGGGAGGAGAGGGGGTTTGGGTTTTGATGTGAGGAGAGGGTTTGATTTGATGTTTTGGAGGGGGGGTGTGGGGGTATTTATATATGTGAGGGGGGGGTTTACTTGGGGTAGGGGACAAGAAAAAGAGAGGAAAAAGGAAAACGAAACAAAGGAAAGGGGAGGGGCTAACCGACCTAAGTCCCGCTGGGACTCGGCCAGAGCGACGGCGGCTGGCGCCTGGCGCACGAGGCGCGCAGCGCTGCTGGGGGCGGCGGCTGGCTGGGCCTTTGGCCCGGCTGGCCTGCTCTTTTTTTAAAATGGTTTCGCACGCAGAAAAACACAGAAAAGAAAATCTAAACGAGCTCCAAAAATTCTAAAGTAAATTTTCCCCGACTCCTAAAAATGAGCCGAACAAAATGAACTTTTCTACGGACCAAAAATGCAATTTTGAAAACGCGCATTTTTCCCTATCCAAATAAAATGCAAACAAAACTCCGGCAAAACCAAAATTGATCTATTTATTAAATCTTCATTTTTCCTAAATTTGGAAAGTCATATTATTCCCTCTCTCATATTTTGATATCGGAAAAATAATTGAAGATGAAATAAATAAATCAAATGATCCTCTTTTCAAATTCGAGAAAACTCTCAAATATGAAAATAACGAAATCTCCAACTCTCTCCGAAGGTCCTTGAGTTGCGTGAAATTTCTAGGATCGACCAAAATGCAAGAAAATAAAATATGCATGATGATCTAATGTGTAACATTCCAAATTGAAAAATTTGGGATGTTACACAATAACATTCAGGTCTCATGTTTACTCATATCAATGGCATAATCAACTAGCGAGCAATAATAATAAATCTCGGATGACAACACTTTCCCAAAACAATCATGATACAATATAACAAGATGTATCTCGCTAGCCCTTTTTGAGACTGCAAAACATAAATGCAGAGCACCTTTAAAGATCAAGGGCTGACTAGACATTGTAATTCATGGTAAAAGATATCCAGTCAAGTCATACTCAATGTAAACTAACAGTAATGGATGCAAATGACAGGCGGTGCTCTCCAACTGGTGCTTTTTAATAAGAGGATGATGACTCAACATAAAAGTAAATGGATAGGCCCTTCGCAGAGGGAAGGAGGGATTTGTAGAGGTGCCAGAGCTCGGTTTTGAAATAGATATGAATAATGTTTCGAGTGGTATACTTTCATTGTCAACATAACAATAAAGAGATCTCGATATCTTCCGTGCTACACACATTATAAGCGGTTCCCAAACAGAATGGTAAAGTTTATACTCCCCCTCCACCAACAAGCATCAATCCATGGCTTGCTCGATACAACGAGTGCCTCCGACTAACAAGAGCCTCGGGGGAGTTTTGTTTGCAGTTATTTTGATTTGATTTACATAAAGCATGGGACTGGGCATCCTGGTGACCAGCCACTTTCTCGTGAGTGAGGAGCGGAGTCCACTCCTCTTGAGAATAACCTGCCTAGCATGGAATATACAGACAACCCTAGTTGATACATGAGCTATTCGAGCATACAAAACAGAATGTTTATTTGAAGGTTTAGAGTTTGGCACATACAAATTTACTTGGAATGGTAGGTGGACTCATATGGAATAACTTTGGGGTTTGTTGAATTGGATGCACAAGCAGTATTCCCGCTTAGTGCAGGTGAAGGCTAGAAAAAGACTGGGAAGCGACCAGCAAGAGAGCGAGAACAGTCATGAACATGCATTAAAATAAATCAACACCGAATCCAAGCATGAGTAGGATATAATGCACCATGAACATAAATATTGTAGAGGCTATGTTGATTTTGTTTCAACTACATGTGTGAACATGTGCCAAGTCAAGCCACTCGAATCGTTCAAAAGAGGATACCACCCTATCATACCACATCACAACCATTTTAATAGCATGTTGGCACGCAAGGTAAACCATTATAAGCTCCTAGCTAATTAAGCATGGCATAAGCACCTATAATCTCTAATTGTCATTGCAAACATGTTCATTCATAATAGGCTGAATCAGGAACGATGAACTAATCATATTTACAAAAACAAGAGAGGTCGAGTTCATACCAGCTTTTCTCATCTCAATAAGTTCATCATATAATCATCATTATTGCCTTTCACTTGCACAACCGAATAGTGTGGATAATAATAGTGCACGTGCATTGGACTAAGCTGGAATCTGCAAGCATTCAATTCAAGAGAGAAGACAAGGTAATATGGGCTCTTTGTTAGATCAACAATAATGCATATAAGAGCCACTCAACATTTTCATTATGGTCTTCTCCTCTCGACCCCCAAAGAACAAGAAAGAAATAAAACTATTTACACGGGTAAGCTCCCAACAAGCAAAAGAAGAACGAGAAATCTTTTTGGGTTTTCTTTTTAATTATTACTACTATAGCATGAAAAGTATACTAACTAAAAGCTACAAATAATTTTTTGTTTTTATTAAGGTTTATTAAACACACAAGAAGAAAGCATAAAAAGGGAAATAAACTAGCATGGATGATACAATGAAAAAGTATGAGCACCGACAACTAGCATGAGTGTGTGAACATGAATGTAATGTCGGTGAGAAATACGTACTCCCCAAGCTTAGGCTTTTGGCCTAAGTTGGTGTATGGCCACGGCTGGCCCGGCGGATATCCAAAGTAATAGTTGGGGTCGTATTGAGAAGAATCCCACTGGTGCTACTGGTTGGCGATCTCTTCCGGATTCCACTGATAAACAGACTGCCGGTGAGGATCAAATTGTGGTTCCGGCTCTGGCTCTATAGCTGGTGTGGGGTTTCGGTAGGCGTGAATGGCCTCCGGCGGAACAAGGTAATTGCCTACAGATAAGTCAAACAAAGAAGGAGCAGGCAAAGTAATAGTCTTAGGGTGATTTTTATCAAATATCAGCTTGTACTTAAGCATCTTTTCCTTATTCTTAACGATAAAATCATGCGCTGCCATACTCTTATAATCTAGAAAAACAGGAGGCATAGCGAAGATGCCTCCAAGGACGGGGCCCTTAGTATGGTTAAGATTTAACCGCTTTGTAACAATAGCGCCCATACTAAATGTTTCATCACGGAACAAGGCATGGCACAAAATAACAATATCAGGGGCACTAAGGTTGCCATAGTTTCCGCGACCAATTAAGCATCTACTAGCAAATATTGCGGAGTAACATAAAATAGGAAAATGTATGCTAGTAATTCTTGCATCGGAAACTTTCCTCGTTTCCCCTAGAGCAATTGTATCAATAAACCCTTCCACATCGTCACGATGTGGTTCCTCTACGCTGCCCTCGAAAGGGATCAAACAAACCCGACAAAAATCACGAAGTGACATCTCCTTATGCTCATCATATAAATAAAATTCCACCATAGGTGGTGAGCTCCTAGCATGGAAATGAAAGTTTTGCACAAAGATATTGGTGAGTAAGAGATACTGTTCGCGTTGGTCGTGGAGGAAGGCGGTGAGGCCTGCATTCTCAGCCAATTCATAGAAATCATCATAAATCCCGGCTGCTCTCAAGAAATCATCACAAGGACATTCACATGGCCGAACCTCCGTGGTGCGAGGAAGATTATATTTGGGCCTCTTATCCTCCTCACTTTTCTTATCCTTCAAGCTTCGGCTCGATGAGCCCCTCAAAAATCTCTTCATCTTTTTCTGAAAATTTCTGAAATTTTTAGTAACTTCAAAATAAAAGTGAACCAAACTCAACAATATTGATAGCAACTACTCCTACAAGTGCCTAGAGGCAATATTATGCATCAACAATACTTTTGACCACATAAATTTTACATGCAAGCTCAAGAAAAGGGTCACCTAAGCAACAAAAATTTGCAATGAATAAAGCACTAGAACAAAAACTAATTGGACCATTGGAGGAGTCACATACCAAAGAACAATCCCCCAAAGCAGGTTTGTGAATGGAGCTTTGAGCAAGGAGATCGAAAATGGCAGCAAGATGAGCTTGGACTCGGGTTTGAGCTGGCTAGTGATGCTTGTGGGAGGAAGAAGGAGTGTGTGGTAGCTGGAATAAGTGGAGGGGAGCCACCGTGGGCCCATGAGGCAGGGGGCGCGTCTAGGGGGTAGGGCGCGCCCTGGACCCTCGTGGCCAGGTGCTTGCTCCCCTTGCTGTGCTCTCAGTGATAGATATTCTAGCAAAATCATATTTAAATTTCAGGGCATTTGGAGAACTTTTATTTTTGGGATATTTTTTATTGCATGGATAATTCAGAAAACAGACCGAAATTACTATTTTTACTTTATTTAATATGAATAACAGAAAGTAAAAGAGGGTACAAAGAGTTGTGTTTTCTAAATTCATCCATCTCATGCTCATCAAAAGGAATCCACTAACAAGGTTGATCAAGTCTTGTTAACAAACTCATTCCGAATTGCAGGAAACCGGAGAATTTTTGAATAACACTAGGTTACCTCAACGGGGATATGCATGTCCTCAACAATAAGAATATCATATTTATTCTTGACAGTAGGAAGAGGAAATTCAGAACCTCCAATAGTAATAGTTGAAAATTTTCCAATAGAATTGATATTGTGGACTTGAGGTTGTTTCCTTAGAAAGTGTACCATATGCTCATTACCATTAACATGAAAAGTGACATTGACTTTGGTGCAAAAAAAAACAGCCCCTGCAGTATTCAAAAAGGGTCTTCCAAGAGTAATAGACATACTATCGTCCTCGGGAATATCAAGAATAACAAAGTCCGTTAAAATAGTAACGTTTGCAACCACAACAAGCACATCCTCACAAATACCGACAGGTATAGCAGTTGATTTGTCAGCCATTTGCAAAGATATTCCAGTAGGTGTCAACTTATTCAAATCAAGTCTACAATATAAAGATAGAGGCATAACACTAACACCGGCTCCATGATCACATAAAGTAGTTTTAACATAGTTTCTTTTAATGGAGCATGGTATAGTTGGTACTCCGGGATCTCCTAGTTTCTTAGGTATTCCACCCTTAAAAGTATAATTAGCACGCATGGTGAAAATTTCAGCTTCCAGTATCTTTCTTTTATTAGTAACAATATCTCTCATGTACTTAGCATAAGGATTCGTTTTAAGCATATCAGTCAAACGCATACGCAAGAAGATAAGTCTAATCATTTCAGCAAAGCGCTCAAAATCCTCATCATCCTTTTTTCTTGGATGGTTTAGGAGGAAAAGGCATGGGTTTCTAAACCCATGGTTCTCTTTCTTTACCGTTCTTCCTAGCAACAAGTCTCTCTTATCATAACATTGATTCTTTCATTGTGGGTTATCAAGATCAATAGCAGGTTCAATCTCTACTTCATTGTCATTACTAGGTTGACCATCGACATGAACATCTTTATAAACATTATCACTAGGTTCGTGCTCATTACCAGATTGTGTTTCGGCATCAAAAATAGAGATATCATTGGGATTCTCAGGTGTGTCAATAATAGGTTCACAAGAAGCATGCAAAGTGCTATCATTTTTCTTTTTCTTCCTCTTAGAAGGACTAGGTGCATCAATATTATTTCTCTGAGAATATTGCTCAATTCTCTTAGGATGGCCCTCAGGATACAAAGGTTCCTGAGTCATTTTACCACCTCTAGTCATAACTCTAACAACATTATCATTTTTCTTACTATTTAATTCATTGAGCAAATCATTCTAAGCTTTAAATACTTGTTCTACTTGAGTGGTAACCATAGAAGCATGTTTACTAATAAGTTTTAGTTCACCTTTAACATTAGCCATATAATCACTCAAGTGTTCAATCATATAAGCATTATGTTTCAATTGTCTACCAACATAAGCATTAAAATCTTCTTGATTAACCATAAAGTTATCAAACTCATCTAAGCATTGGCTAGCAAACTTAGTAGGAGGGATTTTAGCTTTATCATATCTATAGAGAGAATTTACCTTTACTACTTGTGTCGGGTTATCAAGACCATGTATTTCTTCAACATGCGGTAAATTTAGACCATGTATTTCTTTAATAGGAGGTAAATTATTAACATCTTCAACTTTAATACCTTTTTGTTCATAGATTTCTTTGCCTCTTGCATATCTTCAGGACTGAGAAATAGAATACCCCTTTTCTTCGGAGTTGGCTCAGGAGTTGGTTCAGGAATTGGACCAGGGATTGGATCAGGAAGTGTCCAATTATTTTCATTAGTCAACATATTATTCAATAGAATTTTAGCTTCATGAACAGTTCTTTCCCTGAAAACACAACCAGCACAACTATCCAGGTGGTCTCTGGAAGCATCGGTTAGTCCATTATAAAAGATATCAAGTATCTCATTTTTCTTGAGAGGATGATTAGGCAAAGCATTAAGTAACTGGAGAAGCCTCCCCCAAGCTTGTGGGAGACTCTCTTCTTCAATTTGCACAAAATTATATATTTCCCTTAAAGCAGCTTGTTTCTTATGAGCGGGGAAATATTTAGAAGAGAAGTAATAAATCATATCCTGGGGACTACGCACACAACCAGGATCAAGAGAATTAAACCATATCTTAGCATCACCCTTTAATGAGAATGGAAATAATTTAAGGATATAATAATAGCGAGTTTTCTCATCATTAGTGAACAGGGTGGCTATATCATTTAATTTAGTAAGATGTGCCACAACAGTTTCAAATTCATAGCCATAGAAAGGATCAGATTCAACTAAAGTAATTATCTCAGGATCAACAAAGAAATCATAATCCTTATCAGTAACAAAGATAGGTGAAGTAGCATAAGGAGGATCATATTTCATTCTAGCATTCGAAGTTTTTTGTTTCAGCTTAGCTAAAAGCTTCTTAAGATCACTCCTATCATTGCAAGCAAGAAAGTCTCTAGCAGTTTCGTCATCCATAACATAACCCTCAGGAATAACAGGCAATTCATATCTAGGGGGAGAATCTTCATCATCACTTTCATCAATATTATCAGTTTCAATAATTTCATTCTCTCTAGCCCTAGCAAGTTGTTCATCAAGGAATTCACCAAGTGGCACAGTAGTATCAAGCATAGAAGTAGTTTCATCATAAGTATCATGCATAGCAGAAGTGGCATCATCAATAACATGTGACATATCAGAATTAATAGCATAAGCAGGTCTAGGTGTCGCAAGTTTACTCAAAATAGAAGGTGAATCAAGTGCAGAGCTAGATGGCAGTTGCTTACCTCCCCTCGTAGTTCAGGGATAAATCTTGGATCTTGGATCTTTCAAGTTCTTCATAATGATAAGTTGATATAAATCCCAAGTGACTCAAAGAATAGAGCTATGCTCCCCGGAAACAGTGCCAGAAAATAGTCTTGATAACCCACAAGTATAGGGGATCGCAACAGTTTTCGAGGGTAGAGTATTCAACCCAAATTTATTGATTCGACAAAAGGGGAGCCAAAGAATATTCTCAAGTATTAGCAGCTAAGTTGTCAATTCAACCACACCTGGAAACTTAATATCTGCAGCAAGGTATTTAGTAGCAAAGTAATATGATAGTAGTGGTAACGGTGGTAAAAGGTAATGGTAGCAAAAGTAATATTTTTGGTGTTTTATAGTGATTGTAACAATAGCAACGGAAAAGTAGATAAGTGAAGAACAATATATGGAAAATCTCGTAGGAAATGGATCGGTGATGGAGAATTATGTCGGATACGATCGATCATGTAACATTCATAACCTAGGGTGACACAGAACTAGCTCCAGTTCATCAATGTAATGTAGGCATATTCCGAATATAGTCATACATGCTTATGCAAAGAACTTGCATGACATCTTTTGTCCTACCCTCCCGTGGCAGCGGGGTCCTATTGGAAACTAAGGGATATTAAGGCCTCCTTTTAATAGAGTACCGAACCAAAGCATTAACACATAGTGAATACATGAACTCCTCAAACTACGGTCATCACCGGGAGTGGTCCCGACTATTGTCACTTCGGGGTTGCCGGATCATAACACATAGTAGGTGACTATAGACTTGCAAGATAGGATCAAGAACTCTCATATATTGATGAAAACATAATAGGTTCAGATCTAAAATCATGGCACTCGGGCCCTAGTGACAAGCATTAAGCATAGCAAAGTCATAGCAACATCAATCTCAGAACATAGTGGATACTAGGGATCAAACCCTAACAAAACTAACTCGATTACATGATAAATCTCATCCAACCCATCACTGTCCAGCAAGCCTATGATGGAATTACTCACGCACGACGGTGAGAATCATGAAATTGGTGATGGAGGAAGGTTGATGATGACGATGGCGATGGATTCCCCTCTCCGAAGCCCCGAACACACTCCAGATCAGCCCTCCCGAGAGAGTTTAGGGCTTGGCGGCAGCTCCGTATCGTAAAACGCGATGAATCCTTCTCCCTAGTTTTTTTCTCCCCAAAAGTGAATATATGGAGTCAGGGTTGAGGTCGGTGGAGCGTCAGGGGGGCCCCGAGGCAGGGGCGCGCCCAGGGGGTAGGGCACGCCCCCCACCCTCATGGGCAGGTGGAGGGCCCCCTGATGTGGATCTTCCTTCCAGTTTTTTTATATATTCCGAAATAATTCTCCGTTGATTTTCAGGTCATTCTAAGAAGTTTTATTTCCGCACAAAAATAACACCATGGCAATTCTGCTGAAAACAGCGTCAGCCCGGGTTAGTTCCATTCAAATCATGCAAGTTGGAGTCCAAAACAAGGGCAAAAGTGTTCGGAAAAGTAGATCCGATGGAGACGTATCAATTGGCTTGCAAGGTGAATTCTTTGATGGGAGAGAACCAAACCGTCAAGCTACCACGGAAGAGTTGAAGATGCTGCAATAGAATGCTCAAGCTTGTGATATTCTCTTCAACGGATTGTGCCCCGAAGAATTCAACAAAATCAGCTGTCTTGAGAATGCAAAGGAAGTTTGGGATACTTTGATTGATATGCACGAGGGTACCGACTTCGTCAAGGAATCCAAATTGGATGTGCTTCAAAGTTAGCTTGACAAGTTCAAAATGAAGGATGGTGAAGGTGTTGCTGAAATGTACTCTAGGCTCGCTCTCATCACAAATGAGATTGCCGGCTTAGGAATTAAAGAGATGACTGATAGATTCATCATCAAGAAGATCCTAAGAGCCTTGGATGGAAAATATGATACCGTGTGAACATTGACCCAAATGATGCCCAACTACAAAGATCTCAAGCCAATGGAAGTCATTGGAAGAATTGTTGCTCATGAGATGTCACTCAAGGATAAGGAAGAGCTTCACAACAAGTCAAGTGGTGCTTACAAAGCCTCATGTGATGCTCCTACATCATCGAGTGAGAAACAAGCCTTCAATGAAGGATTGAGCCTAATGGTGAACAACATAAACAAGTTCTACAAGTGTAGAAGCAAGGAAAGAAGTTCCAAGTCAAGGTCCTACAATGACAAAAGATCTTCGAGTCATGAACGTACTTTATACAACTGTGGAAGACCCGGACACTACTGTAATGAGTGTACGACTCCCTACAAAAGAAGAGAAGATTCACCCAAAAGGAGAAGTAGAAGAGAAGAATCACCACCTAGAGAGAGGAGTAGAGATGACTGTTATGAACGAAGAACATCACGGAGAAGCAAGGATTCGGAAAGGAAGGACAAATCATCAAGGAGCTACACAAAATGAAGGCATCAAGCTCATGTTGGTGAATGGGTATCTGGCTCCGACTCCGACAATCACTCCGAGAGAAGTTATCACTCCGACTTCGAATATACTCAAGATGAAGGTGTTGCCGGTCTAGCATTTGTGTCAACCAACTCCTACGACATATTTGACTCACCAAATGAAGGAATTGGAAGATGCTTCATGACTAAAGGTCCAAAGGTATCACACCCCTAGTATGTTGATTTCAATAGTGATGAAGATGACTTGCTAGGTGATGATGATTTACTTGTTGACAACTCTAGTGATGAAAACTATGATGAACTTGCTATTAATCATGTTAATCAAGATAAAACGAATGGCGATGATAAGAAGGAGATTGAGCGTCTAAATAAAGAACTAAACACTCTTAAGTTAGCTCATGAAACTACCTTGGAAGAGCATCGAGAACTTTTAAAGACTCATGAGAAGTTACGCTTTGAAAAGCTCAACCTTGAGCAAGAGCATGGGTTCTTAAAGGCAAGCAATGATGATCTTCGCAAGAAAAGTTCTTCTTACATTGCCAACTGTTTACTCTTGTCTACTTACATGCCACAAGTTAAATCTAGCAACAAGAGTAAGAAAGATTCTTCCTCTAGTAGTAACAATAATCATCCTAATCCAATATTGTTGCTTCTAGTAGTTCTCTTGATTCCACTAATGATTCTCTTAGCCAAGTTACACTTGAGCAAGAAAATAGCCTATTGAAGGGAATTATAGGGAAATGTGTCTACTAGAGTCTTGCCGGAAGTAAGCAATTTGAGGAAATTGTACGCAAGCAAGGAAGGCACCGGAAGAATCAAGGTATTGGTTTTGAACAAAAGTTCAATGCCAATGGAGTTGAGTGGGAAGAAGATCAATACCCCAAGAGGAAGTTTGTTCCTCAGCAAGAGAAGTATGATCCTACTTCTTTCCAAGGAACACAAGCTCAAGATGATCTTCCACCACAAGACCACATGCCAAAAGGCAAGGACAAGCTCCAAGAGGAGATTGATGCATTTGAAGAAGCTCCTAAGGCCTTTGTTGGGGATATTACTATTAAATATAAACCGGCCATGAGGGGCCGGGTTATGCCCACAAGGAGTTAATCATGTTCGAAGCCCATGAAGGCAAGAGATATGGCGCTTTACAGAGGAGATCTACATGAAGGCCCAGGGCCCAAAAGCGGATTAGGGCCCATAGATATAAACCGCCATATGATATGTAACTTATGTTGTAAGGCAAGGAAAGGTAGAAATCGTGCCGGGCATCATCCTGTGTATATAAAGGGACGACCCGGCGGTGGTTTAGGGACAAACAACAAACAATAACTCGAGGGCCAGGCAAAGCGGATTCGCTCCCTGATCATCGAAACCATAGCAATTCCATCACAACTGAACGTAGGCTTTTACCTTCATCATGAGGTGGCGAGCCAGTATAATTCCTCGCGTCCCTTGTCCACTTTAACCCCTTCAAGCTAACCCGTCGTGATGGCTCCATGACTAAGTCCTTTCACGAGGACATCTACCATGACAAAACCACGACAGTTGGCGCCCACTGTGGGGCTATCGCACGATGGTTTCGAGTTCTTGAAGGGCAGCTTCGAAGGAATCAAGGGATGCGCAGTGGGCCGGATGACCAAGAGTCGACGCGGCAAGCTCTACATCAATGACGCAGGCTGGGGCCCCGAGGCCGGCTCAATCGAGTACGGGTACCGGGTCCCCTTCGGCAGAATACATGTCTTCATTGGCAAGATCGGCGAACTAGGCCCTGAGCCGGACATCTGCACCGACATCGTCGAGTCGGCTCAGCGCACAAGACCTGCCCGAGTTCAGCCTGCCGTGAAGCGTGCCTTCGTGGGAGTCATCCACGGAGCAGAATCTGAGGATAGATCAGTATCTGGTGGCGAAACCGTCATCTAATCTGATGACGGGTCTTCAACCAGAGAGACCGAGTCGCTATATCAGCTGCGGGATGGCCGGATTAGTGGTGGTTCCGATGGCGACACTATTCCGGACCTCCTTGAACCGCCGAGCCGAGTTGCGATCTTCATGGCCGGTACACAATCGGTGCAGCATTCTTCTACCTCCACAGCGGTGATTTCTGGTTCAGCAGCGGCAACACCAGCCGGGGCAGGGGGCTCTGCTCCACCGCCGGCTCAGGCTTTGTCCGATTTATTTGACACTTTGGCAATGTTGTTAGCAGCTGAGGTTGACGCGGCAAATCAGGATCATCATAACGCGGAAATTGCAAAGGTGAAGGATCAGATAGCTCAAGCTAAGGTAGATCTGGTAGCAGAGAACACCAGGATGGCTGCTGAGTGGGCCGGATTAGAGGCATAGGCCTATCGTCTTATGTTGGATCAGAGTGCATCAGATGATGTCATGAGGAGACGGTACCGGTCTCACCTGTTGCCGGTTTATGAGGGAAGGAACCTCTTTAACACGCCAGGAGTAGGCACCAGCATCCAGCCAGTGGTAAACCGGGTGGAGGCACCTGGAACAGGGGCGCCGGTTCAGCCGAGCGCGATGGATCCGCCTCGTCAGAACAATGTCCCGTCACAGCACGTCTCAACGCCTCCGGGTCATTACTCTAACCCGTTGTATAACATCGTTGCCGCCGCTTCGTGATTGGCAACTCTCCCGATCGATGGTGACTCTAGTAGCAGTTGAAACACGACGGGCTAGGGAGCTCCTTTAGACAGCTTTGACTCAGCAGCAGGCTTATTCACACAGTCGCGAGAGGATTCATTCCACCCCCCCCCGCCCCTCGTCCAAGTCAGAGCTACAACAGGCATATTGATGGACCAGCCGTATCAAGCAGTGCGAGAAACCGTAACCCGCTGCGAGGTAATAGCCTAGTGGGCGGTGGTGCTAATGCCCAGGATGTGGTGGATCACGGCAGAGCGCGTCGAGAAGCCGAGTTAGCAGCGCAGTACACGACCCGCCAGCTTACTCCAGTTCGTCCAACTACTTCGGTGGAACCAGGCGTAGTTTTCAGTTCTTTGGGGGTGTCGTGTCTTACCCCGGCCATACGTAATGTGCGGCTACCTAAGGACTTCAAGGGTCCTCGAAAGGTGCCCAATTACACTGCTGATTTACCCCCCGAGTCATGGGTTGAGAGCTATGAGATGGCGATGGAGATGCTGGACGTGGATGATGCGGCATGTGCTAAGTACTTCACCATGATGCTGGAAGGGACAGCTCGTACTTGGTTAAAAAGCTTACCAGCTAACTCCATTGGATCATGGGCCGAGTTAAAAAGTCGGTTTATCCAGAATTTCAAAGCCACGTGCAAACAGCCCATGTCAATTGTGGACTTAGCCGCCTGTGTTCAAGAGGAGGGGGAGTCCACAACCCATTGGGTAAAGCGAGTCTCAGCTATTCTGCATTCATCAGACCGCATCAATGCTGACACGGCCGTCTTAACATTAGAAGGCAATTGCCGGTTTATGCCCTTGAAGCTGAAGTTGGGAAGGCTCAAGCGTCACTGCAATGACATGGCCACGCTTATGGCAGCTCTGGTTAAGTATGCCGATTCAGACAATAGCAAGGACCCTGAGTCTGAGGATGAAAAGACGGGGAAGGGAAAGAAGAACGGCAGTGCCAAGGGGCAGCAGCATAACCTGGCGGGTCATGGGAACAACAGTAAGCGCAAGGCGGATAACAGCTTGGATTTTGTGGCTAACACCAACACCAGGGATAATGGTCAGCGCCGTAAGGGTAAACCGCCCCAGCGGGGCAGAGGTTCAGGTCCCAATCTTGAACGCCTGTTAAATGAACCTTGCCCAAAGCACGAGTCACGAGATAGGCCAGCTACGCACCTTTGGAAGGATTGTTTTATCATGCGGGAGTTTAAAAATTCAAGTTCCTTCCAGTATGACCAGGGACCACACGGCGGTTCAGGAGGCGGTTCTCATGGGCCGGGTTACGGCGGAGGCAGCTCCGGTTCAGGATTTCAAGGCAATCAAACCGGACGTGGCAATCAAGGCAATCAGGATAACCAGGGCTGTTATAATCATCAGGGAGGTCAGCAGCAACAACAATCAGGTTATCACAATAATCCAAAGCAGTTGAATAGTGGGCAGTACCATGTCTTCACCACTAGTTTGTGTAAGCGCGATCAGAAGCATCATAAAAGGGCGGTGAACTCCGTTGAACCGGTAGTGCCCCGTTATCTACGCTGGTCTAAACAACCCATCATGTGGAGTCGAGAGGATCATCCACCCAGCGTTGATAATCCAGATCATCTGGCCTTAGTGGTGGGACCTCAGGTTGGGGGGTACAAGTTCACCAAGGTACTCATGGACGGAGGGAGCAGTATCAATATCCTTCATTATGAAACCTTCCGTCGCATGGGGTTGACAGATAAGAATCTTAAATCGTCGAACACCATCTTTCATGGTGTGGTGCCTGGTAAATCGGCGTACCCAATTGGTAAGATAGCTCTAGAGGTTGCTTTTGGAGATGATCATGATTCAAGATTAGAAACATTGACTTTTGAAGTCGTAAAAATCAAGAGCCCATATCATGCCCTGTTTGGACGGCCGGCTTATGCTAATTTCATGGCAAGGCCCTGTTATGTTTATCTGCAGCTTAAGATGCCGGGTCATAAGGGGACCATCACAGTGCATCGGAGCCGGAAGATTGCTTTGGAATGTGAAGAAGGTGATGCGGCCTATGCTGAGTCGGTTTGTGCAACAGAGGAGTTGAAGTTTTACAAAGACAATGTTGATCCGGCGGATATGACCTCTCTGAATAAACCAACTACAGAGCATGATCTGGCTTTGAAGTTTAAATCGGCCGAGGAGACTAAGCTGGTTGACTTTGTTCCCGATGATTCATCCAGGCAGTTCAGCATCAGCGCTATCCTAGATCTGAAATAGGAAAGCGCGCTCATCGAGTTCATCCGTGAGAACCGGGACATCTTTGCATGGAAACCTTCTGACATGCCAGGTGTACCGAGGGAACTCGTTGAGCACACTCTTAATATAGATCCTAGGTTTAAACCGGTCAGGCAGTTTCTCCGCCGCTTCAATGAAGAAAGGCGCAAGGCTATTGGAGAGGAGGTAGCCCGGCTCTTGGCACCAGGGTTTATTGTGGAGGTCTTTCACCCTGAGTGGCTAGCTAATCCGGTGCTGGTACTTAAGAAGAACGGCACTTGGCGTATGTGTGTGGACTACACAGCTCTGAACAAAGCCTGTCCAGCTGATCCTTTTGCTCTCCCTCATATTGATCAAATCATTGATGCTACGGCGGGTTGTGACCGTTTGTGTTTTCTGGACACTTATTCTGGTTATCATCAGATCAAAATGGTGGTTAAGGACCAGGAGAAGACAGCTTTCATAACTCCCTTTGGAGCCTTCTGCTATGTATCTATGCCTTTTCGGCTCAAGAGTGCCTAGGCGACTTATCAGCGCTGTGTACAGAATTGTCTTCACAATCAGATCGGGCACAATGTTCATGCTTATGTGGATGATATTGTGGTGAAGTCCAGAAAGGAGGAAACATTGATAGATGACTTGAAGGAGACTTTTGATAACCTCCGAGTTTATAAGATGATGCTTAATCCAGCCAAATGTGTCTTTGGTGTACCGGCAGGCAAGCTCTTGGGTTTTCTGGTGTCTAACAGGGGCATTGAATCTCATTCGGAGAAGATCACAGCTATTACGTCTCTGGCTAAACCGGCGTGTATTAATGATGTGCAGCGTCTGGCGGGTCGTATTGCAACATTGAGTCGGTTTATCAGCCGTTTGGGAGAAAAGGCAATCCCTCTGTATCAGATGATAAAGAAGACACACCATTTTCTCTGGAGTGATGCTACCACTAAATCCTATGAGAGTTTAAAGCGGCAGTTAGCTGAACCGCCCATCCTTGCTACTCCTGTTGATAAAGAGCCCTTGTTTCTATATGTGGCTGCTAATGCCCGGGCTGTTAGTGTAGCTATTGTTGTGGAGCGCAAGGAGGTCGGAAAGGAGTATCCGGTTCAACGGTCGTTTTATTACATAAGTGTGGTGCTTATTGAGTCCAAGCAGAGGTACCCACATTGGTAGAAGCTGGTGTGTGGGGTTTTCATGGCAAGCCGGAAGCTCAAGCATTATTTTCAGGGTCATCCTATCACAGTGGTAAGTTCTGCCCCCTTGGGGGTTATAATCCAAAACAGAGAAGCAACTGGCCGGATTACTAAATGGGCTATTGAGCTTGGACCTCACGGGTTAAAATATACGCCTTGCACATCAGTTAAGTCCCAAGCACTTATGGACTTCATCAATGACTGGACAGAGTTGCAGGCACCGGAGGAAAAGCCAGATAACACTTATTGGACTATTCATTTTGATGGGTCCAGATAATTGGAAGGCTCGGGGGCTGGAGTCATATTAACTTCCTCACGAGGTGATAAGTTTTGTTATGTTCTCCGTTTAATGTTCCCTTGCACTAACAATGCAGCTGAATATGATGCCTTGCTCCATGGTCTTTGGATGGCTAAGGAGATGAATTTAAGCCGGGTTAAGTGCTTTGGTGACTCAGACTTGGTGGCTCAACAGGTGTCTGGCACTTGAGATTCCAAGGATCCACTCATGGCGGCGTATCGACGAGAGGTGGACATAGTGGCTGCCATTTCAAGGGTTATCAGGTTGACCATATAGACCGGCGAAAGAATGAAGCGGTGGATGCTTTAAGTTGCTTAGGCTCTCAACGTACACCGGTGCCACCTAATGTCTTTCTGGATGTGCTGCATAATCCGTCGGTCAAGATACCTACAGAGGAGGATTTGGTTGTTCCTGACCCAGAGGCTCAGTTGGTGGCAGCTCTTCATGTTATCCCGGATTGGACAGTCTCATACCTGGCGTACATGAATCGGGCGAGTTACCAGAGGATGAAGACTTAGCCAGGCAGATAATCTGGTGATCCAAGTCAATGACCATTATCAATGGGGAGTTACATCATTGCAGTGTAACAGGGGCGTTTCAGCGTTGTGTGTCTCCTCAAAAAGGCTGTGAGATTTTGCGTGAGATCCACAAAGGAGATTGTGGTCACCACGCCAGTTCAAAATCCTTGGTGGCTAAGGCCTTTCGTCACGGCTTCTATTGGTTGACGGCTCATGCTGATGCTGAGGATTTGGTAAAGAGGTGTGACGGTTTTCAGAAGTTTGCATGCCGCGCTCATGTTCTGGCTCAAGAATTAAGGATGATTCCAATCACATGGCCATTTGCAACTTGGGGGCTGGATATGGTCGGGTCCTTTAAGAGATCCAAGGACAAGAAGATCCACCTACTGGTGGTGTCGGATGTGGGGTTCTGGCAAACCCTTAAGGTTCGAACACTGGGGTGCGCGCGAAGTCTTTCCCTCCTACTGATCTACGCTCTAGCTCGCTAAGATCTTGTGGACGAACTCGATGAACTCACAACACAGAAAGACACGGGGTTTATACTGGTTCGGTCCACCGTTGTGGTGTAATACCCTACTCCAGTGTGGTGGTGGTGGATTGCCTCTTGGGCTGATGATGAACAATACAAGGGAAGAACAGCCTCCTGAGGTTGAGGTGTTCTTGTGCGTATGAACTTGTGGTGTGTGGATTCCCTCAAGCTAAGATGAGATGCCCCTACTATGGTGGTGGCTAGTCCTATTTATAGAGGCCCTGGTCCTCTTCCCAAATATCGAGCAGGAAGGGAGCCAACAATCGGCAGGCAAATTTGAAGGGGGGCAGCTAGTACAAGCTATCCTGACAAAAGCAGTCTTCGCCTGCGAAAAGCTCTAGGGTAACGCCGTCTTGGGCTCCGCGATGACCTCCGCCTTGCCGTCCTCCTGGTCTTGGTCTCATTGTAATAAAATGGCAACCTTTTCCCGAGGCCTCGGTACTCCGCGGCTGCGCTTGCCTCCTTTTGCACCAAAGAGGACACAAGGACACTGCACGCGCTGGCGCACGCCTGGCGCGCGCCTGGCACCGTTCATCATGGCTCACGTCACGAGAGCCTCGTGAGGTTTGCCCCGCCTTGATATCTCCGCTCCTCATGACCTGCCTAGCTAGGCCACTCTAGAGGAGGTCTTGCGTCGTCCGCCTCACGAGGCTTGGACCCTCGCGAGGGTCTTGGGTGCCTTGTTGACGAAGATGGGTCGTACGGCCTGCTGCCTGGCCACGCCGTGGGCCGCAGGCAGGCAAGTCTGGGGACCCCCGTTCCCAGAACGCCGACAGTAGCCCCCGGGCCCAAGGTGCGCTCGGGCTTGGCTTCGCGGCGAAGCCAAGTGTCAAGTTTGGAGCACCGCATGCCCCAAAAGCCTGCGGCCTCGATCGACGCATGGCAGTTGATTGGACGTGGGTGTCTCCGCTTCCCCATGTTGCCTCGGCAACTGCTTGACTTGACAAGTCCCTGGTATATTCATGATGCCTCTTCCTCATGAGGCGCTTATTTCCCCGTGTCCATCTTGCCTCGGTGGCTTGAATTCGCTCAGGAACTGCAAAAACTCGTCAGGAAGTGTGCTAAAAGATTGGCCGTTCACCCAAGCCTTGACTTGGCGCTTGGTATCACGGTACCCGAGGGGCGTGGATGATGAGAGGTGCGCCAGCTTTCAGGCTCGAACGGGGGTGACTCGCGAGAAGGCAGAGAGGAGAAAAATGCTCGCGAGGGCACTTGCCTAGCCCCCTCGCGAGGTATGCGAGAGAGAGACAGAACACGAGCAAACCGAAGCCGGAAAATGCGGTAACAGGCTAGGGGCTCAAATCAGCAAGGAACACCAAAAGAAAACTTCGAAAAAGCAAGCCAACTGCGGAAAGCAAATGAAAAGCCGCGTCCGGCACCTAATCTAGTCTTCAAGTCTTCTCACCAGCGCGGAGCTAAGTGCTGCCACTAGGCGTGGGCAGGAGCCCCAGGGCCCGAGGCCGGCACTCCTGAGACTCCGGGGCGTGTACAGCCCCAACTCATTATTACGTGAGAGTGTCACGGGCGGCGATTCTTTCTTCACAGGCTCTGGGCCTTTCTTCACAGGCTCTGGGCCTTTCTTCACAGGCTCTGGGCCTTTCTTCACAGGCTCTAGGCCTTGCTTCTCAGGCTCTGGGCCTTGCTTCATGGGCTGGGCCTTGCTTCACAGGCTCTGGGCCTTGCTTCACAGACTCTGAGCCTTGCTTCACAGGCTCTGGGCCTTGCTTCACAGGCTCTGGGCCTTGTTTCCCTCCTTCCATGCTCTCCTTAGTGCTCTGCATCCTCAGGTCCCGGCCCTCGAGCAAGCTCAGCCGCCATTGGTATGCCAGGTCGCGATGCCGTGGCAAGGCCAGGGGTGAGGGTTGGAGAGCCAGTAAGAGCTCCTGAGTCGCGATGCTCAGGAGCCCCCCTTTTAACGCGCAAGCAAAGTGCACGAGAGAAAACGAGACTCACAGTGTCGCCTGCTATCCTCCCCGTTGGGTTCCTGTGAACAAGCACAAGAAGAACATGGTTTGCCGTTACTGCCGCCTGCCGTTGGTTGCTCTGGGTGAGGTGAAGGCACCGAGGGCCTAGTGAGGTGACGTGCATGGCGCGTGCCGCGAGCCAGGGCTCGACCACTTAGATTTGTCGGTCGTGGCAGGGACGGACCCATGCACCAGCGATGTGCCTGTGTGAAGGCCCCGGGGGAGGCGATGATCGAGCAGGCGATAACCGTAGGCAGGTTAAGCAGGGAGAGCAGATCAACTTAGGTAAATGCAAGAAGATACATGCCACCGGGTCCGGACGGAGTGGCTTGGGGATGATGCAACCCGAGGGGCTCCCCCAACAAGGTAAGCTAAAGACATAGGCAAAAAGGGTACATGACACAGGGACGGACCCACGTGGCCTGGGAATAATGCAGCCCAAGGGGCGCTCCCAGCTAAACGAGCTTGGAAGATGTCACCTGGTTCTGTAGACGACGTAGAGTTGGTGCAGCTGAAGGCGTGCGTCGAAGAAATGACTCCTCATGAGCCGCCAGAACACTGAGCCTCGGGAGGTTCTGGGGGCTCGGGAGGTTCCCTGAAGACCGTCTCCATCTCCTCCAGAACGGCGTGGTACCTGGCTTCCTGAGCCGCCAGGACACGCCGCAGGTCGCGTTGATAGGTCGGCGCCACGCTCAGCAAGCCGAAGGGCATGCGAACATTGCTGTGTGGCGGGCCCTCGCAGCGGCTCACACGCTTGGCTAGAAGCGCTCCTGAGATGCGGCCATGTTGAGCCCTGGGACGTCGATGCAGACACGCAGCCTAGCATCCTCACCAGGATGGGGAGCTGCGCCTTGTGAACGGCGGTCACCGCGCATGGCTCTTGCTTCTTGAAGTTCCTGGGTGGTCTTGGTGATGAACTCCTGGGTGGTGGGCATTCCTTGCCACGTGCTCTCCTGAGGAAAGTGTGCCGTGAAGTACGCTTCCAAGTGGTGCCCAAGCGCCTCCCTTGTTAGGTTGACAAGGTCTGAGGCTCTCCAAGAGAGAGCCCCCGAGTCCTGCCTGAGGAGGGCGTCGGGCGCGCTTTCCTATGCGGTGGAGGGAGGTGCCCCTGGAGCGGGCGCTGATCCTGACGAGGCTCCTGACGCGACGCCATCTTCTTGGGGTCCTACGCGGCGCGGCAGCTTCTTCTTGGGGATGGTCTCCGGAGGGCCTTTACTTCTGATGCCAGGGTTGTTGATTGTTGCGGCTTGGAAGGCGCGCTTAAGGGAGCACACCGCATCCCTTTCTTCACATGGGATCGTGATGATTCCCCCGCTTCCTAGCACCTTGAGAACATTGTAGCCGTGGTGAGTGACTGCTGTGAACTTGGCCAGGGCTGGATACCCGAGGATGGCATTGTACGGCAGGTGGATATGCGTGACGTCGAAGTCGCTGAGCTCGGTGCGGTAGTTCTTGCACTCCCCGAAGGTGATAGGCAGGCGGACTTGCCCTATCGGTGTGGTGGAACCGTCAGTCACTCTTGAGAAAGGCTTGGTTGGCTGGAGCTGCTCATAGGGCACTTGGAGGTTGTCGAACGTGTCGACAGATAGGACGTTGAGCCCTGCGCCGCCGTCGATGAGAGTCTTGGTGACTTGCACATTGCTGATGACTGGGGAGCACAGCATAGGGAGTGCGCCTACGGTGGCTGCGCACTTGAGCTGGTCTGCCGAGTTGAAGGTGATGGCACATTGGGACTACCTGAGCGGGCGCGTGACCTCGAGCTTGGGGAGCACCGCGTTCACCTCGCGAGCGAACTATTTGAAGATGTGCTGAGAGGCTGGGGCCTGAGCACTGCCCAAGATGCAAGCGATCGCACGCGACTCCTGGAAGCACCCAACCCCCTCGTCCTGGTGGTGGTCTTCGTTCCTTCTTGGTGGCGGCAGCGGGAGAAGAGCGGCATTACCCTAGGGGCGATCCTCACGAGGCGGGTCCCTCCAGGCGCCCTCGCGAGGTTGGTCCTGCCTGCGGTCCTCACGAGGCCTGTCGCGCCACTCCTCGCACGGGCCACGGTCGTCCCAGCATCCACCTCTGGGTCCTCCTCCGCGGCCGTAGCCCCAGTCGTTGCACTTGGGGCGTCGACTGTAGCATCCTTCCCGTATGGCTCTGAGCTCTTGGCAGTCGCTGGTGTTGTGGGTGTTCAGATTATGGAAGGTGCAGAATGGTCGGTCGTTTTTGGACAACTCGGGTTGATCTCTGCCTCGCTTGGTGTCGAGCTCTACTGCAAGCACTACTGCCTCTTTGCGCTTCACGTCCTTGGCCTTGGCCTTCTTCTCCTCCACTCCTGCAGCTGGCAGCTCAAGGAGAGAGAGGCGCCCCTCCTCAGCTCTTGCACACTTGGTCACCAAGTTGAAGAGCTCCTGAGATGTGCAAAGCTCCTCGTGGATAGCCAGCTCTTCCTTCATCTTGACATCACGGACGCCATCTGAGAACGCGGAGATGATGGATTCGTCCATGACCTTGGGGATTTTGAGGCGGGTGTTGTTGAAGCGCTGGATGTACTTCTGGAGGGTCTCTCCTGGCTATTGCTTGATGCGACGTAGATCGCCCGCGACCGGCGGGCGGTCGCGAGTGCCCTGGAAGTTGGCGACGAAGGGGTCGCCCATCTTGTCCCAGGAGGAGATCGAGCCGTGCTGCAGGTTCAGGAGCCAGGAGCGGGCCCCATCCTTGAGAGCCATGGGAAACTAGTTCGCCATGACTTTTTCATCGCCGTTGCCCGCTTCGATGCTGAGCTCATAGAGCTGCAGGAACTCCGCGTGGTCGGCGATGCCGTCGTATCGTGGAGGTAGATCTGGCTTGAACTTGCCTGGCCAGGCGATGCTACGTAGTTCGAGGGTTTAGGCACGGCAGCCAGCCGTGGTCGCCGAGGCCCGCTTCTGAGGCGGAGCTTGGTTTTGGTGAGGTCCGCGCTGCGCCACTGCAGGCGGCACGCGGTCTTGACGAGATGGCGCAGGGAGCGCCGGTGCAGCTTCTCGCGGCCGCGGGATTTCTTGGTAGCTTCTTTCTTCACGCGCAGGCGCCGGGCACGGTGGATCACGCCGTCGAGGCACGTGCCTTGGTGCCAAGGCACCGTCTTGGGGTCGAGGCGGTGGAGGCATGCCATGAGGGGTCGCGGCTGGTTGAGGGGGAGGCAGAGAGTGGGACGGCGTCGGAGAGCCCCCTGCGGCACGGACGAGCTCGGCGACGCAGTCGAGCCACTCCTCATAGAGATCATCGACGTGGCGGTAACGCAGGAGCTCGTTTGCCGCGATGAGTGCGGCCCGTGCCTCCATGGGAGCACGGTGCGCGTGAGACGAAGAACCAGCAGGGCTGAGTGATGGAGTAGCGGTGCTGCCGTCCTGCCGCACTGAAGGATGCATCGAGGACGTCTGCTGTTCGTTCCCTGCCGGGCCGGTGGCAGCGTTTGCGGCGGGAGACAGAGGTGGATGAGGTGGCCTGCCTACAGGAGCCGTCTGAGCGATGCGGGCAGAGAGGGCAGCCCGATGCTCAGCTTGAGCACGGCGAGCGTCCGCCATGGAAGCGATGGAGCGACGGAGCAATGAACCGACGTAAGGGAAACTACGGCACACCTCTACCTGGCGCGCCAAATGTTGGATGTGGGGTTCCGGCAAACCCTTAAGGTTCGAACACTGGGGTGCGCGCGAAGTCTTTCCCTCCTACCGATCTACGCTCTAGCTCGCTAAGATCTTGCGGACGAACTCACAACACAGAAAGACACGGGGTTTATACTGGTCCGGGCCACCGTTGTGGTGTAATACCCTACTCCAGTGTGGTGGTGGTGGATTGCCTCTTGGGCTGATGATGAACAATACAAGGGAAGAACAGCCTTCTGAGGTTGAGGTGTTCTTCTGCGTATGAACTTGTGGTGTGTGGATTCCCTCAAGCTAAGATGAGATGCCCCTACTATGGTGGTGGCTAGTCCTATTTATAGAGGCCCTGGTCCTCTTCCCAAATATCAAGCGGGAAGGGAGCCAACAATCGGCGGGCAAATTTGAAGGGGGGCGGCTAGTACAAGCTATCCTGACAAAAGCGGTCTTCGCCTGCGAAAAGCTCTGGGGTGACACCGTCTTGGGCTCCACGATGACCTCCGCCTTGCCGTCCTTCTGGTCTTGATCTCGTTGCACCGAAATGGCAACCTTTTCCCGAGGCCTCGGTACTCCGCGGCTGTGCTTGCATCCTTTGCACCAAGGAGGAAACAAGGACATTGCGCATGCTGGCGCGCGCCTGGCACTGTTCGTCATGGCTCACGTCACGAGAGCCTCGTGAGGTTTGCCCCGCCTTGATATCTCTGCTCCTTGTGAGCCTGCCTAGCTAGGCCACTCCAGAGGAGGTCTTGCATCGGCTGCCTCGCGAGGCTTGGACCCTTGCGAGGGTCTTGGGTGCCTTGCTGCCTGGCCACGCCGTGGGCCGCAGGCAGGCAAGTCTGGGGACCCCCGTTCCTAGAACGCCGATAGGTGGCGGTTGATAAGTTCACCAAGTGTGTAGAGGCAGAGGCAGTCAGTAAGTGTGATGCATCCAGGGCGATTCAATTCATCAAAAAGGTGATCTTCCGCTTTGGTTTACCACACAACATCATAACTGATAATGGTACTAATCTATCCAAGGGTGCTACAGAAGAATTTTGTCAACGTGAGCACATCCGGCTTGACGTGTCCTCAGTGGCTCACCCCCAATCTAGTAAAGCAGAGAGAGCCAATCAAGAGATTTTGAGAGGCATCAAACCCTGGCTTATGGTTTCTTTAAATCGGACATCGGGCTGTTGGGTGGAGGAGTTACCTTCCGTGTTATGGAGTATCAACACCGCACCGAACAGATCTACGGGTTACACACCCTTCTTCATGGTTTACGGAGCAGAGGTGGTTCTCCCTAGTGACATCGTCATGACTCGCCCTGTGTGGCGGCTTACGTTGAGGCTGATAACGAGAAAGCACGTCAGGACTCACTGGACCTGTTCGATGAGGAGTGAGGGAGTCCTGGATTAGGGGGTCTCCGGACAGCCGGACTATATGCTTTGGTCGGTCTGTTGGACTATGAAGATACAAGATTGAAGACTTTGTCCCGTGTCCGGATGGGACTCTCCTTGGCGTGGAAGGCAAGCTAGGCAATACGGATATGTAGATCTCCTCCCTTGTAACCGACCTGGTGTAACCCTAACCCCCTCCGGTGTCTATATAAACTGGAGGGTTTAGTCTGTAGGACAACAGACAATCATACCATAGGCTAGCTTCTAGGGTTAGCCTCTACGATCTTGTGGTAGATCAACTCTTGTAATACTTATATCATCAAGAACAATCAAGCAGGAAGTAGAGTATTACCTCCATCAAGAGGGCCCGAACCTGGGTAAACATCTTGTCCCCTGCCTCATGTTACCAACCGCCTTAGACGCACAGTTCGGGACCCCCTACCCGAGATCCGCCGGTTTCGACACCGACATTGGTGCTTTCATTGAGAGTTCCACTGTGTCATCACCGTAAGCCTTGATGGCTCCTTCGATCATCGCTAGCGATGCGGTCTAGGGTGAGGTTTTCCTCCCCAGGCAGATCTTTGTATTCGGCAGCTTCGCACTGCGGGCCAATTCGCTTGGCCATCTGGAGCAGATCGATAGCTACGCCCCTGGCCATCAGGTCAGATTCGGAAACTTGAACTACACGGCCGATATCCGCAGAGACTTGATCTTCGACGGATTCGAGCCCATGTCAGGTGTGGCGCACAGTCACGACGAGCAAGACATAACTCCGTCGTTGGACAGTATTCGGGAGATCGCATCTACAACTACTCCGACCGTCAATTCGGAGCAATCGCGCCATCCGAGAGCGGAGGGATGAACCCCCGCCATGGAGGCCGCGCTCTCAGCGGCGATAGAGCCGGATTCTGACTTCACCCCTTACGAGAGTCATGTCACCGAACTACTGGATTCATCCCCGGCCACAGACTCCGAGCTGCTTACATCTGTGCCCGTCGAACCCGACTGGGCGCCGATCATGGAGTTCACCTCCGCGGATATCTTTCAGCACTCACCTTTCGGCGATGTGCTAAATTCATTAAGGTCTCTCTCCCTATCAGGAGAACCTTGGCCGAACTACGTCCGACTAGAATGGGATGTGGACGACGAAGAAATTCGCTGCCCACCCACCACCCACTTAGTAGCCACTGTCGACAATTTAACCGACATGCTTGACTTTGACTCCGAAGAGTTCGACGGTATGGACGACGATGTAGGAGACGAACAGGAACCACCGCCCACAGGGCGCTGGACCGCCACCTCAGCATATGATATATACAAGGTGGACACCCCCAAAGAAGGCAATGGCGACGAGACAACGGAGGATGACCCCTCCAAGAAGCAACCCAAGTGACGACGTCATCGGCGCCGCTCTAAGTCCCGCCACAGCAAAAGTAGTGATACCCGCACTGGAGATAATAACACTTCGGATAGTGCCGAAGACAACAACAATCCCCTCCAGCACGATGCAGAGCCGGAGGACGAACAAGCTAGCCCTCCAGAGCGGGCAGCAGATGGAGAACCGGAGGAGGACAATTACATGCCTCTCTCCGAAGATGAGGCGAGCCTCGGTGATGAAGAATTTATCGTGCCTGAGGACCCCGTCGAGCAAGAGCGCTTCAAGCGCCGGCTTATGGCCATGGCAAATAGCCTAAAGAAAAGGCAGCAACAGCTTCAAGCTGATCAAGACTTGCTAGCAGACAGATGGACCGGAGTCCTTGCGGCCGAGGAGTACGAACTCGAGCGCCCCTCCAAGAGTTACCCAAAACGCAGGTTGCTACCTCACCTCGAGGAGGAATCATTGAAACCTCATTCACCAGTGTACGATGTGGCTGACCGGCCACCGCGTGGCCGAGCCAGAGAGGCGTTTCAGCCTAAAGTTCAGCCTGCACCCTGCCGCCACTCAATCAAAAATACTAAGGCCCGGGGCAACACAGGGGACCTGCGAGACGTATTGGATAGTAAGGCAAAAGTCGCAAGGTCAATATACGGGTCACAGGCACGCGCGCCAACACGGGACGATGATCATCGCGTTGGATACACCAAGAGTAAATTCGGTCGGGCCGAATACAGCAGACAAGATTCATATGAACTGCGTCGGGATATAGCCCGATATAGAGGCGCTGCACACCCCCTATGCTTCACTGATGAAGTTATGAATCACGAATTCCCGGAGGGTTTCAAACCCGTAAATATCGAATCATACGATGGTACAACAGATCCCGCTGTATGGATTGAGGATTTCCTCCTTCACATCCACATGGCTCATAGTGATGATCTACATGCCATCAAGTACCTCCCACTAAAACTCAAAGGACCAACTCGGCATTGGCTGAAAAGCTTGCCAGCAAACTCCGTAGGCAGTTGGGAGGATCTGGAAGATGCATTCCTGGACAACTTCTAGGGCACTTATGTGCGACCACCGGATGCTGATGACTTGAGCCATATAACCCAGCAGCCAGGGGAATCAACCAGACAATTCTGGACACGGTTCCTGGCTAAGAAAAACCAAATTGTCGACTGTCTGGACGCAGAGGCCCTAGCGGCATTCAAGCATAACATATGTGATGAATGGGTGGCTCGCCACCTTGGCCAGGAGAAGCCAAAATCTATGGCAGCCCTCACAACACTCATGACCCGCTTTTGCGCGGGCGAGGATAGCTGGCTGGCTCGCAGCAACAACACATCGAGGAATCCGGGCACTTCGGATACCAAAGATACCAACGGTAGACAATGTCGTAACAGACCAAAGCGCCGCAATAACGGCGATAACACCAAAGATACGGCAGTCAATGCTGGATTCAGAGGCTCCAGATCCGGTCAGCGGAAAAAGCCATTTAAAAGAATTACTCCGGCTCCATCCAGTTTGGATCGCATACTGGATCGCTCGTGTCAAATCCACGGCACCCCCGACAAGCCACCAATCACACCAACAGAGAATGATGGGTGTTCAAGCAGGCCGGCAAGTTAGATGTCGAAAACAAGGACAAGGGGCTGCATAGTGATGATGAGGAGGGGCCCCGGCCGCCGAACACAAGAGGACAGAAGGGGTTCCCCCCACAAGTGAAGACGGTGAACATGATATACGCAACCCACATTCCCAAGAGGGAGCGGAAGCATGCACTAAGGGACGTCTATGTGATGGAGCCCGTCGCCCCAAAGTTCAACCCATGGTCTGCTTGCCCGATCACTTTTGGTCGCAGGGACCACCCCACTAGTATCTGTCATGGCGGATCCGCCGCACTAGTCCTAGACCCCATCATCGACGGATTTCACCTCACTCGAGTCCTCATGGACGGCGGCGGCAGCCTGAGCCTGCTCTATCAGGATACAGTGCGAAAAATGGGTATTGATCCCTCGAGGATCAAACCCACCAAAACCACCTTTAAAGGCGTCATCCCAGGTGTAGAGGCCCATTGCACAGGCTCAATCACACTGGAAGTGGTCTTCGGATCACCGGACAACTTCCGAAGCGAGGAGTTAATCTTTGATATCATCCTGTTTCGCAGTGGCTACCACGCACTGCTCGGACGAACAACATTTGCAAAATTTAATGCAGTGTCGCATTACGCATACCTCAAGCTCAAGATACCAGGACCTAGGGGGGTCATAACACTAAATGGAAACACAGAACGCTCGCTCCGCATGGAAGAGCACACTGCGGCCCTTGCAGCAGAAGCACAAAGCAGCCTTTTAAGGCCGACCACTAATTCGGCGTCACAGCCCCCTGACACCTTCAAGCGAGTCCGGAATAAGCTACAACAGGATCACCTGGCACGTTCAGAGCTCGCCTAGCAATTCAGCCCTGTCCCAGTCCCAGTCAAGGGACGAAATCCGTGCCGCGCGTACATAACTACGCACTGAAAATACCATGGATATAGACGGGGGCACGATCAGGGCACGTCCCACAATGCGGCTTAGCCACCCTAGGGGCTGTATACCTTTATCATTTCTATTCTCTTTCAGGATCTAACCCCCAGGAAGCCCTTTCCAGCAGTACGATTGCCGGACACATTACGAGAAGCAACAACCAAGGCGGCAAGAAGCTAAGATGAACACGGGAACCCTCAGGTGGTCTCTAATAATTGATATACCCGTTTTTTGCTATCCACGCGCAGCTTGCCTTGGATAGGACATTTCGAATTGTCCTACTTTCTGCTTATTGCACTACTTGTACCAGTATGCTTCGACGTATTCTTTAAATAACAATGCATATCATAGTCTATTATTGCACTACTTATCTTTTTTCTCTCTTATATGTCCATTTATGACAATCTGCACCTGTACGTTCGGGTACGGTCAGCACGCCAGGGGCTTTCGTTTACCCCATAATACGGCGCAAGAAGTCCGAACACTTTCGACAGTGCGGCACCCCGAACTTATGGCATTATATGCATCAGCTATGAATCATGTCTTCGGTCAAATGTTGGGTTTGCCCGGCTCCCATGCTTTGGTACCTTACGTTCCGCTATATCGGCTAAGGTAGCGGTGGGAGAACTACTGCGATTGTGTCCCGGTTCTTCCGGATGAGCGCCTCGGTAGAGAAAGCCAAAAACTGACTGTCATGATAAGGCGAGAGACTGGTCGCTGTTCAAGAGGTCTCAAGTCCTTAAAGACTTTTTCCGCTTCGAGTGAGGAGCCATCCTTGTCCGGCTTAGGCGAGCATAGCGCCCCAAATTCGTCCTTCCGAAATCTAGGGGCTTCACCAAAGTTTAAAATTGTAGACTTCTATGGCTAAGTGAGAGTGATAAAGCCTTATAGTCCGATTGCCTAGTTCGTTGCGCTGAACACCTCCCTTGAAGGACCCAAAATTGGGGTAAAGAGTGCTCAGGTTTATCCCGAACACCCCAGTACTAGTTACATGGGGGCAGAAGCCAACGACTAGCCAACTCTCAGATATTATAAACGGCCGCACAGAAGGTAATATTTTAACACACAAAAAGCGTTGCATAGTGTAGATGAACTTATTTCACATTATAGGATCACATGACTGTGATCATTCAAAAATTACATCTCTGGCACATTCATCCGCCACAAGGCGGGAACCCTTCAGGACACTCTCATAGTACATCTCGGGGTGGCGATGCTCCTTGCCCTCCGGCGGCCCCTCCTTCACCAGCTTCACGGCGTCCAGCTTCGCCCAGTGCACCTTCGCCCGGGCAAAAGCCCTGCACGCACCCTCGATGCAGACGAACCGCTTTATGACTTCAAGCCGTGGGCAGGCCACCACAAGCCGCCTCACCAGACTGAAGTAGATGTTGGACAGGGGCTCATCAGGCCACATCGGACTATAAGGCCCCTCATGGCCTGTTCGTCCGCCTTGTGAAGCTCGACCAATTGCTTCAGCTCGTCTCTCAAGGGCATTTGGTGTTCGGTCCCAGTATACTGAGACCAGAATAACTTCTCCGTCGAGCTCCCCTCCTCAGCCGGGTAAAACTCCGCGGCACCCAGTAGACTGTGGGGAAGATCTGTGAACGCTCCTGGAGAGCTCCGAACTCGGGTAAGAAAAAGGAAAGTTTCCTTCACATGCTTGCTTTGAATAATGAATGCCTTAATTACCCGCTGCTATCTTCTTCACCACATCAATTTCCTGGAGGGCCTTGTGGGCTTCAGCCTTGGCGCTCCGGGTGCTTTCAAGCGCCTGTGCGAGCTCGGACTCTCGCGTCTTAGAGTCAAGCTCCAAGGACTCGTGTTTTTTGGTGAGAGCCTCGAGCTCTTGCTGCACCTCGCCCACTCGGGCTTCTTGCTTCTCCCGCTCGATGCGCTCCTTGGCCGCTTTGTCTTCGGCCGGACAGCACCTTCTTCAGGGTCGCCACCTCGGTCATGGCCCCTGGCAAATTCATGGTGATCCTACTATTTTACAACCGAACTTCTTTTCCAAAGTGTAGACAAGGTAATGCTTACCTTTGCTCTCCTCGAGCTGCCTCTTGGTAAGGCCAAGCTCGTTCTCGGACCGCTCCAGGTCCTGCTTCAGTGCAGAGACCTCCGTAGTACGTGCGGCTGCGGCCAGTAGGGAAGCCTGCACTTACACATAGACATATTCTTATTAGACTCCTGACACATCATTTGATCCTCTATTCGGCCTTTCTTCTCGAACACCGAACACAGCATCAGGGGCTACTATCTATGCGGTAATATTTTCTTATATATATTTTGATTGCTTACCTCAAAGCTTGTTAGGAGGCTGGCGCAAGCTTCGGTCAGCCCGTTCTTGGTGGACTGAACCTTCTCGATCACCGCACTCATGATAGTGCGGTGCTCTTCGTCGATGGAAGCGCTGCGAAGCACTTCCAGCAAGTTGTCCGGTGCCTTTGGATGGACAAAGGACACTGGCATGGGTGGTTGGCCACCCTTAATGGGGGACCGCCTGCCAGAGTCCGAAACCATCGAAGGTTCCGGTGCAGTGTTCGGCTGGGGGCCGAACTCGGAGCCCATAGGAGCCTCGCTCCCTTGGTACCCAGGGTCCAAGAGGTCGCCTCGAGGCGCCTCCAGGACCACCTCCCCTTGGCTTAGTGCCTTTTGAGACAACACCTCGGCATTTTACGTAGGGCGAGGGGTGGAAGCGGTCAGAAGAGAACCATTGTTCATATCCGACGAGTCCAATGAGCCGCTCGACGAGGATACGTCGAGATGAGCATGGGACGGACTGTATAATCATGTTCGGCATGAGGAGAAGCAGTGCAATAAAACATACCATGAAGTACTATGGTGTCCGAACACTTACGACTTCGCCAGGGGCTTGACCCTGGGTAGCAAGTCGTCGCCGCTATCGGCGGCCGTCGTGGAACAGTCCGGAGCGCGGGTCCTTCCCTTCTTGGACCCTTCGGCCTCCCCGGTTGGGTCGGCCTTCCTTTTCTTGTCTCCCCCGTCCGGGGGGAGAGAACTTTCCTCCTCCTCCTTGTTTTTATGGGAGGAGGGCGCGTCGGAGTCACCGTCAGATGAGTCCGATACAACCTTGCGCCGGAGACCCTTTCGAGTCTCCATGGCCTTCTTCTTGGTCTTCTTCGCCGGCACCTCGTAAGGTGGTGGAGTCAGCATCTCCGTCAGGAGAGCATCTGCGGGATCTTCAGGTAGAGGGGCTGGGCAATCAAGCTGCTCTGATGTCTTTATCTAGTCCTCTTAATGGCATGAGAGCTTAGATCCCGCACATCATTTAACCGGGGCAAATAAATACCCTGCGAGATACGGAAACTTACCGGATTAGCGCGGTGCTTTGCACTGAGTCCCCGGTCCTCAGAGAGGGAAGGAAGCACCTCGGCCCCTTTGAACAGCACCTTCCAGACGTCCTTGTGCGTCGTGTCGAAGAGCTCTCGCAGTGTTTGGTGCTGGTCGGGTCGAACTCCCACAAATTGAATGCCCGTCGTTGGCACGAGAGAATCCGGCAGAAGAGCATGACCTGGACCACGTTGACGAGCTTGGTTTTCTTGCTCATCATGTTCCTAATGCAGGTCTGGAGTCCGGTCAGCTCTACCGAAGAACCCCAGGACAGGCCCTTCTCTTTCCAGGAAGTGAGCCATGTGGGGATTCTGGACCGAAATTTGGGGGCCGCCACCCAGTTGGTGTCGCGCGGCTCGGTGATGTAGAACCACCCCGATTGCCACCCCTTTATGGTGTCCACATAGGAGCCGTCTAGCCAGGTGACGTTGGGCATTTTTCCCACCATGGCGCCTCCGCACTCTGCTTGCTGGCCGACCACCACCTTCGGTTTGACATTGAAGGTTTTCAGCCACAGGCCGAAGTGGGGCCTGATGCGGAGGAAGGCCTCGCACATGACGATAAACGCTGAGATGTTGAGGATGAAATTGGGGGCCAGATCATGAAAATCTAGCCCGTAGTATAACATGAGCCCGCGGACAAATGGGTGGAGACGAAATCCCAGTCTGCGGACAAAGTGGGTAAGGAAAACTACCCTCTCATGGGGTTCGGGCGTAGGGATGATCTGCCCCGCAGCTGGCAGCCGGTGCGCGATGTCTGCGGCCAGATATCCGACTGCCCGTAGCTTTGTGATGTCCTCCGCCATGACGGAGGAGACCATCCACTTGCCTCCCGCTCCAGACATGATTGGAGTGGTTTGAGGAGAAAGACGCGAACTTGGGCGCTGGAGCTCGAGTGCGCAAGAATGGATAAGCAAGGAGAAGGAAGGCATGGGTAAAAAGGGTGAATCTTTGTCCCTTTATAAGGGCGGAGGAGGCGATGCGCCTCCCCACTTACCTGTTAAACTCACTTACTCCCTGAGCGCCGTAATTGATGGCGCGGTTGGGTTACCCATACCCGTATTGATGAGAATCCCGTGATAAGGGGACACGATATCTGCTTCGACTAGACATGTCAAGAAAACCGCCTCGCGATATGTGTGGTGCTGGTTGAGGAAAACGGTTTGAATAATGACCGAGCCATGACATGATGTGATGTTGCTAAACGTGTCAGCAGATTAGATTTGTGGAAATATTATTCTCTGTATGATGGTATATGGAACTTATTTTGTAGAACCGGACACTATCCTTGTGCTCAAGATCTTCTATGGAGTATTCAGAGGAGGAACCCGCCTTGCAATGCCGAAGACAATATTGTGCGCCGGACTCGTCATCATTGAAGCATGGTTCAGGGGCTACTGAGGGAGTCCTGGATTAGGGGGTCTCCGGACAGCTGGACTATATCCTTTGGCCGGACTATTGGACTATGAAGATACAAGATTGAAGACTTCGTCTCGTGTCCGGATGGGACTCTCCTTGGCATGGAAGGCAAGCTAGGCAATACGGATATGTAGATCTCCTCCCTTGTAACCGACCTGGTGTAACCCTAACCCCCTCCGGTGTCTATATAAACCGGAGGGTTTAGTCCGTAGGACAACAGACAATCATACCATAGGCTAGCTTCTAGGGTTAGCCTCTACGATCTCGTGGTAGATCAACTCTTGTAATACTTATATCATCAAGTACAATCAAGCAGGAAGTAGGGTATTACCTCCATCAAGAGGGCCCGAACCTGGGTAAACATCTTGTCCCCTGCCTCCTGTTACCATCCGCCTTAGACGTACAGTTCGGGACCCCCTACCCGAGATCCGCCGGTTTTGACACCGACAAGGAGCGTGATCTCGCAGCGGCACGTTCGGTGATTTATCAACAAGATCTGCGATGTTATCACAGCTGCCGGGTTAAGACCAGAACTTTTCAAGAAGGCGATCTGGTGCTCCGGCTCATCTAGGATCAGACTGATATGCACAAGTTGTCCCCACTTTGGGAAGTACCTTTTGTGGTCCGCAAAAATCTGCACAACGGATCATACTACCTTATCGATGTTCGAGACCACAAAGACTCATGTAAATCGGAGGAGGAGACCCAACGGCCGTGGAATATAGCTCATCTTCGGCCTTACTCTACTTGAGCCAGATGCTCTTCTTATGTACATAATTATGACAATGTATATATTATGATCAATATAATAAACCGGAGCCTCAGCTAAAGCGGGGTCTCTGTTGTTTTTTACATCATGTGTGCTTACATGGGGGGCTTCTGTTTATAAAGCGGAGTTCTATTGATCCGGCTTATAAAGCCACGCATATCAAAGGAAATCAATAGGGGGCTTGGTCGTATTTGAACCATAGCTACACCTCTTGATCGGCTTAAGGCCAAAAGGGAAATCACTAGGGGGCTTGGTCGTATTTGAACCATAGCAACACCTCTTGATCGGCTTAAGGCCAAAAGGAAATTATGTGGGGCCAAAGAGAGTGTTGCAACAGCACAACTCAAACATAGGCACCCACCGAGCACAGCTCAAATGTTGCTTGGGGGCTCTTTGCTTCTCAAAGAACAAAAGCTTGCACCCTTGCAATTGGCTATCAAGGCAGGCTTGGAAGCCAGGTATATTCACCTAAAACCCCGGGTTATCCTGCCTTTTAAGTAAGCCACTCCGTCCAGGAAAACCTGGTATGACCCGCTGATACGTCTCCAATGTATGTATAATTTTGTATTGCTCCATGCTATATTATCTACTGTTTTGGACTATACTGGGCTTTATTTTCCACTTTTATATTATTTTTGGGACTAACCTATTAACCGGAGGCCCAACCCAGGATTGTTGTTTTTTTTGCCTATTTCAGTGTTTCGGACAAACAGAATATCAAACGGAGTCCAAACAGACTAAAATCTTCGGGAACGTGATTTTCTCACTAAACGTGATCCAGGAGACTTGGACCCTACTCCAAGGAGTCAAAGAGGAGGTCACGAGGGTGCCCCCCCCCGTAGGGCGCGCCCCCCTGCCTCGTGGGGACCTCGGTGCTCCACCGACGTACTCCTTCCTCCTATATATACACACGTACCCCCAAACAATCAGAACAGCAGCCAAAAACCTAATTCCACCGCCACAACTTTCTGTATCCACGCGATCCCATCTTGGTGCCTGTTCCGGAGCTCCACCGGAACAGGGCCATCATCACAGAGGGCTTCTACATCATCCTAGCCCCTCCGATGAAGTGTGAGTAGTTTACCTCAGACCTTCGGGTCCATAGTTAGTAGCTAGATGGATTCTTCTCTCTCTTTGAATCTCAATAAAAAGTTCTCCCCCTCTCTTGTGGAGATCTATTCGATGTAATCTTCTTTTTGTGGTGTATTTGTTGAGACCCGATGAATTGTGGGTTTATGATCAAGTCTATCTATGAATAATATTTGAATCTTCTCTGAATTCTTTTATGTATGATTGGTTATCTTTGCAAGTCTCTTCGAATTATCCATTTGGTTTGGCCAACTAGATTGGTAGTTCTCGCCATGGGAGAAGTGCTTAGCTTTGGGTTCGATCTTGCGGTGTCCTTTCCCAGTGACAGAAGGGGCGGCAAGGCACGTATTGTATCGTTGCCATCGAGGATAACAAGATGGGGTTTATTTCATATTGCATGAATTTATCTCTCTACATCATGTCATCTTGCTTAAGGCGTTACTCTGTTTTTAACTTAATACTCTAGATGCATGCTGGATAGTGGTCGATGAGTGGAGTAACAGTAGTAGATGTAGAATCGTTTCGGTCTACTTGTCACGGACGTGATGCCTATATACATGATCATGCCTAGATATTCTCATAACTATGCTCAATTCTGTCAATTGCTCAACAGTAATTTGTTCACCCACCGTAGAATACTTATGCTCTTCAGAGAAGCCACTAGTGAAACCTATGGCCCCCGGGTCTATTCTCATCATATCAATCTCCATCACTTTAATCTTGCTTTTCTTTTTTACTTTGCCTTTACTTTTTACTTTGCATCTTTATACCAAATATACCAAAGTTATTATATCTATCAGATCTCACTCTCGTAAGTGACCATGAAGGGATTGACAACCCCTAATCGCGTTGGTTGCGAGTAGCTATCGTTTTGTGTAGGTACGAGGGACTTGAGCGTGGCCTCCTACTGGATTGATACCTTGGTTCTCAAAAACTAAGGGAAATACTTACGCTACTCTGCTGCATCATCCCTTCCTCTTTGGGGAAAACCAACGCAAGCTCAAGACGTAGCAAGAAGGATTTCTGGCGCCGTTGCCGGGGAGTCTACGCAAAAAGTCAACATACCAAGTACCCATCACAATCCCTATCTCTCGCATTACATTATTTGCCATTTGCCTCTCGTTTTCCTCTCCCCCACTTCACCCTTGCCGTTTTATTCCCTCTCTCTCTCTCTCTATCCTCCCTCTCCTTTCCGCTTGCCTCTAGTTTGCTCGTGTGCTAGTTTGTTTGCTTGTCGTCATGGCTAGTCTCATATCTTCTCCGTTGTCTCCCGAGAGTGAAGTTCTAAATTTTAAACAAAGGGAGGGAGAAAATCTAAAAGATGCTTGGTATAGAATTTGCAATGCTCAAAATAGATCTACGAGGAAGCAATCTACCTTAGTTCTTCTCCGCAATTTTTATGTAGGTGTTAATCCTTGGTATAGATATATCCTCGATAGCATTACTGGAGGGAACTTCTTGGGTAGCCATACTTTTTATTCTTATAATGCTATGTTAGATTTATTTGGCTCACCACCTCTTTTCGTTAATGGAACCATGTTAACTTTGGAGCATGTTATGCAAAGACTTGAAATTATTGAAAATAAAGTTGCTACTATCTAATTAATTGAAAATCTAGATAAAAAGATCCACAATCAAATTACTCAATATGGATCTAAGGTAGGAATGACAAAATATTAAGGAAAAGGAACCCATAGTTAATGAGAAGATAAACTTAGATTCTACTAGAATTGATAAGCTTGGGGGTATCATTACAAACTTGGGAACCGCTTTTTCTTCCGTAAAGAATACTCCAAGTCCTCCTACTAAAATTGCCAAGCTTATGTATGTTCCTAAAAATAAGGGTGAATCATCTAGTAAGGAAACTGCGGATCTTAAATCTAAGTGTTCATCCCAATCTTTTTGCTATCATTAAGGAACCAATTGCTACAAATGAATTTTTCGATGTTGTGCCTAAAAGTTTGATAATTACTAGAAATAAAGAAATTCCTAAGGGAAATAGATGGCTCATCGAAGAATTGCCTACCAAAGATGGCAATACCTAGATCTATCCTCGCTTTTATGCCTAGCTAGGGGCGTTAAACGATAGCACTTGTTGGGAGGCAACCCAATTTTATTTTTGTTCCTTGCTTTTTGCTCCTGTTTAGTAATAAATAAATTATTTAGCCTATGTTTTTGGTTGTGTTTTTTTGTGTTTAATTACTGTTTGTGCCAAGTAGAACCGTTGGGAAGACTTGGGGAAAGTCTTGTTGAACTTGCTGTAAAAAAACAGAAACTTTAGCGCTCACGAGAACTGCTGTCATTTTTATTCGAAGAGTGCTATTTAGTTAACTCTTTTTGCATATGATTAATAGATAAATTCCTCACGTCCAGAAATTTATTTTAGAATTTTTGGGGTTCCATATCTTCCGCTAGCTACAGATTACTACAGACTGTTCTAATTTTGACAGATTCTGTTTTTCGTGTGTTGTTTGCTTATTTTAATGAATCTATGGCTAGTAAAATAGTTTACAATCCATAGAGAAGTTGGACTACAGTAGGTTTAACACCAATATTAATAAAGAATGAGTTCATTACAGTACCTTGAAGTGGTCTTTTGTTTTCTTTCGCTAACGGAGCTCACGAGTTTTCTATTTTGAGTTTTGTGTTGTGAAGTTTTCAAGTTTTGGGTGAATTCTTTTGATGGATTATGGAACAAGGAGTGGCAAGAGCCTAAGCTTGGGGATGCCCATGGCACCCCCAAGATAATACAAGGACACTAAAAAGTCAGAGCTTGGGGATGCTCCGGAAGGCATCCCCTCTTTCGTCCACTTCCATCGGTAATTTACTTGGAGCTATATTTTTATTCACCAACATGATATGTATTTTGCTTGGAGCGTCTTGTATTATTTGTGTCTTTGTGTCTTAGTATGCCACAATGATCCTTGCTGTACACACCTTTTTAGAGAGCCATACATGAATTAAAATTTGATAGAATACTCTATGTGCTTCACTTATATCTTTTGAGCTAAGTGGTTTTGCTCTATGTGCTTCACTTATATCTTTTGAGCTGTGTAGTTTTGCTCTATGTGCTTCACTTATATCTTTCGAGCGTTATAATTTTTCTCTATGTGCTTCACTTAGATCTTTTAGAGCACGGTGGTGGATTTGTTTTAAAGAAACTATTGATCTCTCATGCTTCACTTAAATTATTTTGAGAGTCTTAATAGCATGGTAATTTGCTTAATAATAATATGCTTGGTATTCAAGATTTCTGAAACTTCCTTTTGAGTGTGTGGAATACTAAGAAAAGATTGAAGCATGATAATTGTTTTGAGATATGGAGGTGATAATATTAAAGTCATGCTAGTTGAGTAGTTGTGAATTCAAAGAATACCTGTGTTAAAGTTTGTGATTCCCGTAGCATGCATGTATGGTGAACCGTTATGTGATGAAGTCGGAGCACGATTTATTTATTTATCGTCTTCCTTATGAGTGGCGGTCGGGGACGAGCGATGGACTTTTCCTACCAATCTATCCCCCTAGGAGCATGCGCGTAATACTTTTGCTTTGATAACTTCTAGATTTTTGCATTAAGTATATGAGTTCTTTATAACTAATGTTGAGTCCATGGATCATACGCACTCTCACCCTTCCACCTTTGCTAGCCTCTCTAATACCGCACACCTTTCGCCGGTATCATACACCTACCATATACCTTCCTCAAAACAGCCACCATACCTACCTACTATGGCATTTCCATAGCCATTCCGAGATATATTGCCATGCAACTTTCCACCATCTAGTTCATCATGACACATTCATCATTGTCATATAGCTTAGCATGATCATGTAGTTCACATAGTATTTGTGGCAAAGCCACCATTCATAATTTCTTCATACTTGTCACTCTTGATTCATTGCATATCCCGGTACATCGCCGGAGGCATCCATATAGAATCATACTTTGTTTTAGAATCGAGTTGTAAATAAATAAAAGTGTGACGATCATCGTTTAATAGAGCATTGTCCCAATAAAAAAAGACAGGCCAAAAAAAACAAGGCCCCAAAAAAGAAAATAAATAAAAAGGGGCAATGCTACTATCCTTTTACCACACTTGTGCTTCAAAGTAGCACCATGATCTTCATATTAGAGAGTCTCTCATGTTATCACTTTCATATACTAGTGGGAATTTTACATTATAGAACTTGGCTTGTATATTCCAATGATGGGCTTCCTAAAATTTCCCTAGGTCTTCATGAGCAAGCAAGTTGGATGCACACCCACTTAGTTTCTTTTTGAGCTTTCATACATTTATAGCTCTAGAGCATCCGTTGCATAGCAATCCCTACTCACTCACATTGATATCTATTGATGGGCATCTCCATAGCCCGTTGATACGCCTAGTCGATGTGAGACTATCTTCCCCTCCTTTTTGTCTTCTCCACAACCACCATTCTATTCCACCTATAGTGCTATATCCATGGCTCGCGCTCATGTATTGCGTGAAGATTGAAAAAGTTTTGAAAAAGTTAGAGTATGAAACAATTGCTTGGCTTGTCATCGGGGTCGTGCATGATTTAAATATTTTGTGTGGTCAAGATAGAGCATAGCCATACTATATGATTTTGTAGGGATAACTTTCTTTGGCCATGTTATTTTGAGAAGACATAATTGCTTTGTTTGTATGCTAGTATTATTACTTTTATGTCAATATAAACTTTTGTCTTGAATCTTTCGAGTCTGAATATTCATATCACAATGAAGAAGATTTGCATTGAAATTATGCCAAGTTGCACTCCGCATCAAAAATTCTCTTTTTATCATTTACCTACTCGAGGACGAGCAGGAATTAAGCTTGGGGATGCCTCATACGTCTCCAACGTATCTATAATTTTTGATTGCTCCATGCTATATTATCTACTGTTTTGGACTATATTGGGCTTTATTTTCCACTTTTATATTATTTTTGGGACTAACCTATTAACCAGAGGCCCAGCCCAGAGTTGCTGTTTTTTTGCCTATTTTAGTGTTTCGTAGAAACAGAATATCAAACGGGGTCCAAACGGAATAAAATCTTCGGGAACGTGATTTTGTCACCGAACGTGATCCAGGAGACTTGGACCCTACTCCAAGGAGTCAAGAGGAGGTCACGAGGGTGGGGGCGCCCCCCCCCCCTAGGGCGCACCCCCTACCTCGTGGGCCCCTCGGTGCTCCATCGACGTACTCCTTCCTCCTATATATACAAACATACCCCCAAACGATTAGAACAGGAGCCAAAAACCTAATTCCACCGCCGCAAATTTCTGTATCCACAAGATCCCATCTTGGGGCCTGTTCCGGAGCTCCGCCGAAAGAGGGCCATCATCACGGAGGGCTTCTACATCCTAGCCCCTTCGATGAAGTGTGAGTAGTTTACCTCAGACCTTCGGGTCCATAGTTAGTAGCTAGATGGCTTCTTCTCTCTCTTTGAATCTCAATACAAAGTTCTCCCCCTCTCTTGTGGAGATCTATTCGATGTAATCTTCTTTTTGCGGTGTGTTTGTTGAGATCGATGAATTGTGGGTTTACGATCAAGTCTATCTATGAATAATATTTGAATCTTCTCTGAATTCTTTTATGTATGATTGGTTATCTTTGCAAGTCTCTTCGAATTATCCGTTTGGGTTGGCCAACTAGATTGGTAGTTCTTGCCATGGGAGAAGAGCTTAGCTTTGGGTTTGATCTTGCGATGTCCTTACCCAGTGACAGAAGGGGCAGCAAGGCACGTATTATATCATTGCCATCGAGGATAACAAGATGGGGTTTATTTCATATTGCATGAATTTATCTCTCTACATCATGTCATCTTGCTTAAGGCGTTACTCTGTTTTTAACTTAATACTCTAGATGCATGCTAGATAGCGGTCGATGAGTGGAGTAACAGTAGTAGATGCAGAATCGGTTCGGTCTACTTGTCACGGACATGATGCCTATATACATGATCATGCCTAGATATTCTCATAATTATGCCCAATTCTGTCAATTGCTCAACAGTAATTTGTTCACCCACCGTAGAATGCTTATGCTCTTGAGAGAAGCCACTAGTGAAACCTATGGCCCCCGGGTCTATTCTCATCATATCAATCTCCATCACTTTAATCTTGCTTTGCTTTTTTACTTTGCCTTTACTTTTTACTTTGCATCTTTATACCAAAAATACCAAAAATATTATATCTATCAGATCTCACTCTCGTAAGTGACCGTGAAGGGACTGACAACCCCTAATCGCGTTGGTTGCGAGTAGCTATCGTTTTGTGCAGGTACGAGGGACTTGAGAGTGGCCTCCTACTGGATTGATACCTTGGTTCTCAAAAACTAAGGAAAATACTTACGCTACTCTGTTGCATCATCCCTTCCTCTTCGGGGAAAACCAATGCAAGCTCAAGACGTCGCACCCGCCGAACGTTTGACAAGTCAATATCATAGACCCTAATCTTGTCAATGTTAAAACGATGATTGGTTAATGATTGAGGCCCATCTTAAAAGGCTTTGAAAAATGGTTTAACTCAGTGGCCTCGCTGCCCATGAAAAGCCTCGATTTAGGGCCTGGTAGCCCATGAAAAGCCTTGCATGTTCTCTTTGTGTTTTTATTTGACAAGTTTTTTCTCCTCTGGTGAGATTTATAATATTTTATGATAAACCGCGTTTATTGACCCTGGTTGGCTTTCAACAATAAGTTGTAAGTACATGATCAGTTAAAATCCGGTGTTTATTGACCCGATCTGGTTTTGACCACAAGTCACCAGTATTATATATGGATACACCGGTGTTTATCATAGCCCGGTACGGTTTTATCTTAAACCGGCAAAACATGGAAGGAGTTATAAATACTCAGGATTGGGGTTATAGCCCTAACTATTCAAAAGTTGGTCAACCAACAGAGTGATTCAATATCACAGGTATCCTTTCTTTCGTCTTTGATTATTTTCAAAGTACAGCCTTCATTATAAACCCCGGCTATATATTTGGGCATCATGACCCGTCCAGCGGTAAACCGCTAGGACACTTTCAAACTTATTGTATGCAGGAACAATTTGAATAACACCTCTACGGGTTACGGAACATAACATCTCCTAAAGCATGGTGGATTCACAGTATCAGGCAAAATAAGTATGCATCATGGCATGGCAGACCAAGTGTTTTCAACTAGCCTATTACAAGGCGTTTTAATGCCCAAAAGAATAATTGTTTTCGCCAAGTGTGGCAGTGCGCAGAAAGCTAAACCGGCCCCCGGATCATGACTCGTCACCAGGCTGAGTTGACGGCTGTGGATCATCCTGCGCTGGTGCATCTTCCTCCTCTCTACCCAGTGGCTGGAACTCAATGGTTGCGCAATCGATTCCAGTTAAGGCTTGGAACACAGCTTCATCACTTATAAGGTTTGAGGGGTCAACATCAGGGGCATAGGTGTGCTTACGGATTGGTGGAATAAGATCTTCTACATCATGTGTTGGCGCGGGATATCTTTTCTGATCAGAATCATAAACCGGCTGATAGTGAGAGAGATCCGTTTCTTCAGCCAATTTGCTCGCTATGGGGCGCATTTCCCTTGTCAACCTTCGAAGATCGTCGTTGTTAAATTCTGATCCGTCCTCCTTTACACCAGGATAGTCGTTGCCTATATCCGATGGTTCAAGATCCGGTATCCATGCCTTTGCCCGGATCAGCGCACCTGACCTTGCAGCTGATCTTTTTAGTTTATCCAACCGGGCGGGCAGCATTAACAGCTTCTCAATGGTTTCCTTTATCAAGGTTGGAGGCGGTTTGTTATGCGCAGCGGTGCAAATGGCCCGTTGGTCTCCGGAATATAATTGTTCTATCAGCGTATAGGCAGCCTTCAGCTTCATGTGCATGTCAGAGCCCAGATGGGTAATGCAAGTTCCTGTGTCATTGCAAGCATCAGTAAACCGGCAACCAATGAGATAATGTATATTGAAAAGCTTCAGGTGAGGTACTTATCAAAAACAGAAGAGGTCATGGCATTGATCTGCCACTTTAAACCGGTCAGCTCTTCGACCACCGGTTTAAGGGATGCCTATGCGTCTTCAGCTCTCTTTTGTAAAGCGGCTTTCTCTATGCCCCAGTCTGCCTGTTCCTTCTTCAAAGTTTCCTTCAGCTTCTCCATGGCTGCTAAGGCACTGGTCAATTCTTCTTTGGCTTTGGAGGTCTCTGCTTGCTGGGTTTTGATATTTTCTTGAAGGTCAGCGGTTTGGGCTTCCTTTTTGCTCAGCTCAGCCTATAAGAGAAAGACATATTATGAGGTGGCAGTGAAATTTTGATGTCCCAAGCACATAACAAGTTATACACTTGGCACTTGGGGGCTAATGCCTATTTGCTTGATTATCAGAAATTTTTTAACAAGTCCCAAGCACAATACAAGTATTATTCTTGACACATGGGGGCTAATGTACATTTGCTCAAAGTAACATTGGTTAAAGTCCCGGTTCAGCTTGGAAAGATAAACCAGCCCTTGGGGGCTACACTGACAAAAGTTTCAAGATTACAAAGTTAAAAGTACCGGTTCATCCTAAAAAGATAAACCGGCCCTTGGAAGATAAGCATGCAGAGTTGCGATATTGCAAAGTCCCGGTTTAGATTGGCATCATCAATCGGCCCTTGGGGGCTACCGGAGTTGGTACTTGAACTTAGACATAAAAGAGAAACAGTTATGAGGTTACCTCATATTGCTCCTTCATCAGATTCACTAAACCGGCTTCGTAGTCACGGTTTGTGTACAGACGGTTTAAGAAACCAGAATGAAGTTCTTGGGCGTTGAGGTGGGCGTAGCTTGACAAGTCTGTGCTCCACTCGCCTTTGCCCATAGCAGAGAGTTCCTCCTTAGCACTATGCTTTGATAACGCAACAGGATTGCCAGGGGTGGTGTGGCCAACGCTAGTAATTATAACATCATCTTCCTTGTCACCAGCAGCCTTTACTGGAGTTGACGATTCATCAGCAGCCTTAGCTGGACTTGACGTTTTATCATCAGTTTGGACCGGGCTTTCCCGTTTATCAGTATGACCTGTTGCATCAAATTCTACTTATTCAACAAAATCATGGTCTTGAGGGGGTGGATCATCAAGCATGGCATCAGCATTGGTTCTTTCTGGTTCTGGAGTTCTCTCCGGTTCAACAACCACATGGTCGTCAGACGGTTTATCTACATGAGCTTTCTTGCTGGGTCTGGCCTTGGCTCTGAAAGAAAAAGATATAAAGGTCAGTATAACACGTAAATATAAAGCGTCAAAAGGAGTAAGTTTAAAGTGTTTACCCAGGGAGAGTCTTAAGATGAGGGAGCTGTGTGGCCGTTGACTCGCCGGATGATGAAAGAGGCATTCCCTGATAATTTGAATCGGATGGATTAAGAGGTTGTCGGAAATAACCCGCCTTGGGATAAGAAGTATCAGAAGTGTTTGAGACCTCAGATCGACGCTTCCGAACCGGAGTGTTCGGTAAACCGGCCGAAGTGACTACTTGGTCGCTGTTCCGGGTTGTGCGACGAGCTTCGTGTTCCTGCTTCTTCAAAATAAAGTTTGGGTCCAAGTGAGCTAGGGGGTGAGAAAATCTTACTTTCCGGACTGCTTGGCAGATTTTTTGTGTTGGCAGAGGGTCTGAACCAGAGGAAAGGATAATTACCTCGGCGTCATCAGCTTGGCTTCCTTCAGCGTCATCCTGATAATAATCATTGTCAATGAGGTGTATGAAAAATGAACCAATAGAGTCAAGTTCTACCTCTATGTTCGGATCATCAAGGTCGTCATCAAGGTTTAACCCAATGGGTTCAGCTGCCTTTTTCTTGGCAGGTCTTTTAACAACCTTCGTCTTTGGTCGAGGGGTCTTGGCCGGTTTATTCTGCGGTTTCTTCTTCCGGAATGGGTCTTCACCCTGTTAAAAGATTGACAGAAGATACAAAATATTACACAAATAAGAATATCAAGTACAAGCAGGAGTGAGGCAAGTCTTACAGCTGGTGGTTTATTGGCAACGAAGAAGGGAATAAGCCATGTTTTGCTGCAGCCAGCCACCGGTTCATCCAACATCTTCTTAACAAATTCAGTAACTTCAGCCTCTGTTAGATGAATATCAATATGTCGTTGATGATCTTTTAAGTCCCATGTGTACTGACACATTAAACCAGGGTGACGGCTTAACGGTAAAATACTCCAAGTTATCCAGCAATGAGCAAAATCAACTCCTGTCAAACCATTAGCCATAAAGGCTCTAAGCTTGGCGAGTTGTGGAGCGTATGTGGACCGTTCCTTGGTAGTCAGCCGTTGTGGAAGTGGATGTGTATTGGTAAGCCGGTGAGCACGATAACCCGGCAGAGGGTTCTCATCATCAGGGGAAGTGTCCTTACAGTAGAACCAAGTCTGGTTCCAGTCTTTAGGATGACTATGAAGCTTTGCATAAGGAAAGCTGATGTCCTTCCTTTTCTGAATAGAAACGCTGCCAAGTTCGGTGTTGGGCCCGTCTACAAATTCAGTTCGACGGTTCAAGTAGAAGAAATCCCTGAACAATTCAATGGTTGGCTCTTCTTGCAGATAGGCCTCAGAGAACACTTGAAAGTGGCAAATATTGGACACAGAGTTAGGTCCAATGTCTTGAGGGTGGATCTGGAAGCTGGCAAGCACATCACGGAAAAACTTGGACCCGGGCGGTTTAAAACCACGGCTCATGTGATCAACAAATACCACTACCTCGCCATCCTTGGGGGTAGGAGGATTCTCTGGACCGGGAACTCGCAAGTGGATTTCGCTTTGTTTTGGTAAAGCGCCAGTTCTGACGCATCCATCTAGCTGCTCTTCAGTAACACGGTAAGGGACCCAGTTATAGGCATAAATTTTTTTGGCCATTTCAAATGAAAAAGCTGGAAAAAGATCAAATGTCGGTCTAAGGTTCATGACAGACAAGCGTAAAGCGAAGCAGATTAAGGGAAAGATATTCAAGCATGCAAGATTGTTAAACTGGAGGTGGATGCTATTATAAATGGTAAAGCAATTAGCGGTTTACAAGGGGACTAATGGCATATGGCAATTATTTTCTAAAGGATAAACCGCCCACGCAGACAACCAAAGTATAGATCTGAAGCAAAAATGACTAAGTGAGGGAAAACAAGTTTCACAGTTTTACATTAGAATTTTGGATCTACCACATGTTAGGAAAAGGAAAATAAGTCTAGACCTAAAAACCAGTACAGAGGAGGTCATCAGTTCTAAGGATGTCTTTGTACAAGAAAAGGGGATCTACTAGTATCTGAAATGGATGCGAAACAGCTACCGCGTGAGTTCTATACTTCTTTTAGATCAAAAGAAGATGCTGTGGAGAAACTATGAAGAATCTGTAAGGAACAACGAAGAACACAGAAGAACTTGCAAACCCTAGCGGATCTACAGAAGACGGGAAGAGGAAATTACCGAAGCGGTTGAAGTAGCAGAGACGCGTCGTGTTTTTCTGGTACGGTCAGGGTGATGCAGCGGCCGGAGTTGAGGCAGAAGTGAAGGTCGACGACGCGGTGGCGCTTGGGTGCTGAGGTGACGCGAGATAGAAGAGTGACGAAGATGCAACGGGAGGAAAGGAAAGGGACCCTCGGCCCTATTTATAAGACAAAGAGATAAGCGACAAGCGCGGAAATAGAGGATCCCAAAAAATGGATATGTAGCAAAGTTGTTGCATCGATTGTTGAAGGATCATTATTGAAGGGTATCTTCGGTTTTAATGGACAGGTGACGTCATGGCGGTTTATTACAAACCAGGAAGTGATACGTCTCCAACATATCTATAATTTTTGATTGCTCCATACTATATTATCTACTGTTTTGGACTATATTGGGCTTTATTTTCCACTTCTATATTATTTTTGGGACTAACCTATTAACCGGAGGCCCAGCCCAGAATTGCTGCTTTTTGCCTATTTCAGTGTTTCGGATAAACGGAATATCAAACGGAGTCCAAACGGAATAAAATCTTTGGGAACGTGATTTTCTCACCGAACGTGATCCAGGAGACTTGGACCTTGCTCCAAGGAACAAAAGAGGTGGTCACGAGGGTGGGGGCGCGCCCCCCCTAGGGCGTGCCCCCTGCCTCGTGGGCCCCTCGTTGCTCCTCCGGCGTACTTCTTCCTCCTATATATACACACGTACCCCCAAACGATCAGAACAAGGGCCAAAAAGCTAATTCCACTGTCGCAACTTTCTGTATCCACGAGATCCCATCTTGGGGCCTGTTCCGGAGCTCCGCCGGAAGAGGGCCGTCATAACGGAGGGCTTCTACATCATCATAGCCTCTCTGATGAAGTGTGAGTAGTTTACCTCAGACCTTCGGGTCCATAGTTAGTAGCTAGATGGCTTCTTCTCTCTCTTTGAATCTCAATACAAAGTTCTCCCCTCTCTTGTGGAGATCTATTCGATGTAATCCTTTTTTTGTGGTGTGTTTGTTGAGAACGATGAATTGTGGGTTTATGATCAAGTCTATCTATGAATAATATTTGAATCTTCTCTGAATTCTTTTATGTATGATTGGTTATCTTTGCAAGTCTCTTCGAATTATCCGTTTGGTTTGGCCAACTAGATTGGTAGTTCTTGCCATGGGAGAAGTGCTTAGCTTTGGGTTCAATCTTCCGGTGTCCTTACCTAGTGACAGAAGGGGCAGCAAGGCACGTATTGTATCGTTGCCATCGAGGATAACAAGATGGGGTTTATTTCATATTACATGAATTTATCTCTCTACATCATGTCATCTTGCTTAAGGCGTTACTCTGTTTTTAACTTAATACTCTAGATGCATGCTAGATAGCGGTCGATGAGTGGAGTAACAGTAGGTGATGCAGAATCATTTCGGTCTACTTGTCACGGACATGATGCCTATATACATGATCATGCCTAGATATTCTCATAATTATGCTCAATTCTGTCAATTGCTCAACAGTAATTTGTTCACCCACCGTAGAATACTTATGCTTTTGAGAGAAGCTACTAGTGAAACCTATGGCCCCCGGGTCTATTCTCATCATATCAATCTCCATTACTTTAATCTTGCTTTGCTTTTTACTTTGGTTTTACTTTTTACTTTGCATCTTTATACCAAAAATACCAAAAATATTATATCTATCAGATCTCACTCTCGTAAGTGACCGTGAAGGGCTTGACAACCCCTAATCGCGTCGGTTGCGAGTAGCTATCGCTTTGTGCAGGTACGAGGGACTTGAGCGTGGGCTCCTACTGGATTGATACCTTGGTTCTCAAAAACTAAGGGAAATACTTACGCTACTATGTTGCATCATCCCTTCCTCTTCAGGGAAAACCAACGCAAGCTCAAGACGTAGCAAGAAGGATTTCTGGCGCCGTTGCCCGGGAGTCTACGCAAAAAGTCAACATACCAAGTACCCATCACAATCCCTATCTCTCGCATTACATTATTTGCCATTTGCCTCTCGTTTTCCTCTCCCCCCAATTCACCCTTGTCGTTTTATTCGCCCTCTCTCTCTCTATCCTCCCTCTCTATTTGCCTCTTGTTTGCTCGCGAGCTAGTTTGTTTGCTTGTCTTCATGACTAGTCTCATATCTTCTCCGTTGTCTCCCGAGTGAAGTTCTAAAATTTAAACAAAGGGAGGGAGAAAATCTAAAAGATGCTTGGTATAGAATTTGCAATGCTCAAAAAAGATCTACCAGGAAGCAATCTACCTTAGTTCTTCTCCAAAAATTTTATGTAGGTGTTAATCCTTGGTATAGGTATATCCTCGATACCATTACCGGAGGGAATTTCTTGGGTAGCCATACTTTTGATTCTTATAATGCTATGCTAAATTTATTTGGCTCACCACATCTTTTGGTTAATGGAACCATGTTAAATTTGGAACATGTTATGCAAAGACTTGAAATTATCAAAAATAAAGTTGCTACTGTTGAATCAGTTGAAAATCTAGATAAAAAGATCAAAAATAAAATTACTCAATATGGATCTAAGGTATGAATGACTTTGAAAAATATTAAGGAAAAAGAACCCATAGTTAATGAGAGAATGAACTTAGATTCTACGAGAATTGATAAACTTGAGGGTATCATTACAAATTTGGGAACCGATTTTTCTTCCATAAAGAATACTCCAATTCCTCCTACTAAAATATCCAAGCTTATGTATGTTCCTAAAAATAATGGTGAATCATCTAGTAAGGAAACTGCGGATCTTAAATCTATAAGTGTTCATCCCAATCTTTTTGCTATCATTAAGGAACCATTTATTACTAATGAATTTTTTGAACTTGTGCCTAAAAGTTTGACAATTAATAAAAAGAAAGAAATTCCTAAAGATTGTAGATGCCTAATTGAAGAATTGCCTACCAAAGATGGCAATACCTAGATCTATCCTCGCTTTTATGCCTAGCTAGGGGCGTTAAACGATAGCGCTTGTTGGGAGGCAACCCAATTTTATTTTTATTCCTTGCCTTTTGCTCCTCTTTAGTAATAAATAAATTATTTAGCCTCTATTTTCGTTCTGTTTTTTTTAATTAGTGTTTGTGCCAAGTAGAACCGTTGGGAAGACTTTGGGGAAAGTCTTGTTCAACTTGCTGTAAAATACAGAAACTTTAGCGCTCACGAGAACTGCTGTCATTTTTATTTGAAGAGTGATATTTAGTTAATTCTTTTTGCATATGATTAATAGATAAATTCCTCACGTCCAGAAATTTATTTTAGAATTTTTCGGATTCCATATATTGCGCTAGCTACAGATTACTACATACTATTCTGTTTTTGACAGATTCTGTTTTTCGTGTGTTGTTTGCTTATTTTGATGAATCTATGGCTAGTAAAATAGTTTATAATCCATAGAGAAGTTGGAATACAGTAGGTTTAACACAAATATAAATAAATAATGAGTTCATTACAGTACCTTGAAGTGGTCTTTTGTTTTCTTTCGCTAACGGAGCTCACGAGTTTTCTATTTTGAGTTTTGTGTTGTGAAGTTTTCAAGTTTTGGGTGAATTCGTTTGATGGATCATGGAACAAGGAGTGGCAAAAGCCTAAGCTTGGGGATGCCCATGGAACCCCCAAGATAATCCAAGGACACCAAGAAGAAAAAGCTTGGGGATGCCCCGGAAGGCATCCCCTCTTTCGTCCACTTCCATCGGTAATTTACTTGGAGCTTTATTTTTATTCACCAACATGATATGTGTTTTGCTTGGAGCGTCTTGTATTATTTCTGTATTTGTGTCTTAGTTTGCCACAATCATGCTTGCTGTACACACCTTTTGAGAGAGCCATACACGAATTAAAATTTGATAGAATACTCTATGTGCTTCACTTATATCTTTTGAGCGTAGTAGTTTTGCTCTATGTGCTTCACTTATATCTTTTAGAGCACGGTGGTGGATTTGTTTTAAAGAAAATATTGATCTCTAATGATTCACTAAAATTATTTTGAAAGTCTCTTAATAGCATGGTAATTTGCTTAATAATAATATGCTTGGTATTCAAAGATTTGTGAAACTTTCTTTTGAGTGTGTTCAATACTAAGAAAAGATTGAAGCATGATAATTGTTTTGAGATGTGGAGGTGATAATATTAAAGTCATGCTAGTTGAGTAGTTGTGAATTTAAAGAATACTTGTGTTAAGGTTTGTGATTCCCGTAGCATGCATGTATGGTGAACCGTTATGTGATCAAGTCGGAGCATGATTTATTTATTGATTGTCTTCCTTATGAGTGGCGGTCGGGGACGAGCGATGGTCTTTTCCTACCAATCTATCCCCCTAGGAGCATGTGCGTAATACTTTTCTTTGATAACTTCTAGATTTTTGCAGTAAGTATATGAGTTCTTTATGACTAATGTTGAGTCCATGGATTATACACACTCTCACCCTTCCACCTTTGCTAGCCTCTCTAATACCGCGCACCTTTCACCGGTATCATACACCTACCATATACCTTCCTCAAAACAGCCACCATACCTACCTATTATGGCATTTCCATAGCCATTCCGAGTTATATTGCCATGCAACTTTCCACCGTTCCGTTTATCATGACACACTCCATCATTGTCATATTGCATATCCCGGTACACCGCCGGATGCATTCACATAGAGTCATATTTTGTTCTAAGTATCGAGTTGTAATTGATGAGTTATAAGAAAAATAAAATTGTGATGATCATCATTATTAGACCATTGTCCCAGTGAGGAAATAATGATGGAGACTACGATTCCCCCATAAGTCGGGATGAGACTCCGGACGAAAAATAAATAAATAAAAAGAGGCCAAAGAAGCCCAAATAAAAAGAGGCCATAAAAAAGAGAAAAGGCCCAAACAAAAAATATATATAAATGAGAGAAAAAGAGAGAAGGGACAATGCTACTATCCTTTTACCACACTTGTGCTTCAAACTAGCACCATGATCTTCATAGTAGAGAGTCTCTCATGTTATCACTTTCATATACTAGTGGGAATTTTTCATTATAGAACTTGGCTTGTATATTCCAATGATGGGCTTCCTCAAAAATTGCCCTAGGTCTTCATGAGCAAGCAAGTTGGATGCACACCCACTTAGTTTCTTTTTGAGCTTTCATATACTTATAGCTCTAGTGCATCCGTTGCATGGCAATCCCTACTCACTCACATTGATATCTATTGATGGGCATCTCCATAGCCCGTTGATATGCCTAGTTGATGTGAGACCATCTTCTCCTTTTTTTTGTCTTCTCCACAACCACCATTCTATTCCACCTATAGTGCTATATCCATGGCTCACGCTCATGTATTGCGTGAAGATTGAAAAAGTTTTGAAAAGAGTATGAAACAATTGCTTGGCTTGTCATCGGGGTTGTGCATAATTTAAATACTTTGTGTGGTGAAGATGGAGCATAGCCAGACTATATGATTTTGTAGGGATAACTTTCTTTGGCCATGTTATTTTGAGAAGACACAATTGCTTTATTAGTATGCTTGAAGTATTATTATTTTTATGTCAATATAAACTTTTGTCTTGAATCTTTCTGATCTGAATATTCATACCACAATTAATAAGATTTGCATTGAAATTATGCCAAGTAGCACCCCGCATCAAAAATTCTCTTTTTATCATTTACCTACTCGAGGACGAGGAGGAATTAAGCTTGGGGATGCCTGATACGTCTCCAACGTATCTATAATTTTTGATTGCTCCATGCTATATTATCTATTGTTTTGGACTATATTGGGCTTTATTTTCCACTTTTATATTAATTTTGGGACTAACCTATTAACCAGAGGCCCAGCCCAGAATTGTTGTTTTTTGCCTATTTCAGTGTTTCGGATAAACGGAATATCAAACGGAGTCCAAACGGAATAAAATCTTCGGGAACGTGATTTTCTCACCGAACGTGATCGAGGAGACTTGGACCCTGCTCCAAGGAACAAAAGAGGCGGTCACGAGGGTGGGGGGCGCCCCCCCCTAGGGCGCGCCCCCCTGCCTCGTGGGCCCCTCGTTGCTCCTCCGGCGTACTTCTTCCTCCTATATATACACACGTACCCCCAAACGATCAGAACAGGAGCCAAAAACCTAATTCCACCGCCGCAACTTTCTGTATCCACGAGATCCCATCTTGGGGCCTGTTCCGGAGCTCCGCCGGAAGAGGGCCTTCATGACGGAGGGCTTCTACATCATCATAGCCTCTCCGATGAAGTGTGAGTAGTTTACCTCAGACCTTCGGGTCCATAGTTAGTAGCTAGATGGCTTCTTCTCTCTCTTTGAATCTCAATACAAAGTTCTCCCCCTCTCTTGTGGAGATCTATTCGATGTAATCTTCTTTTTGCGGTGTGTTTGTTGAGAACGATGAATTGTGGGTTTATGATGAAGTCTATCTATGAATAATATTTGAATCTTCTCTGAATTCTTTTATGTATGATTGGTTATCTTTGCAAGTCTCTTCGAATTATCCGTTTGGTTTGGCCAACTAGATTGGTAGTTCTTGTGATGGGAGAAGTGCTTAGCTTTGGGTTCGATCTTGCGGTGTCCTTACCTAGTGACAGAAGGGGCAGCAAGGCACGTATTGTATCGTTGCCATCGAGGATAACAAGATGGGGTTTATTTCATATTGCATGAATTTATCTCTCTACATCATGTCATCTTGCTTAAGGCGTTACTCTGTTTTTAACTTAATACTCTAGATGCATGTTGGATAGCGGTTGATGAGTGGAGTAATAGTAGGTGATGCAGAATCATTTCGATCTACTTGTCACGGACGTGATGCCTATATACATGAGCATGCCTAGATATTCTCATAACTATGCTCAATTCTGTCAATTGCTCAACAGTAATTTGTTCACCCACCGTAGAATCTGATGCTCTTGAGAGAAGCCACTAGTGAAACCTATGGCCCCCGGGTCTATTCTCATCATATCAATCTCCATTACTTTAATCTTGCTTTGCTTTTTTACTTTTCTTTTACTTTGTACTTTGCATCTTTATTCCAAAAATACCAAAAATATTATATCTATCAGATCTCACTCTCGTAAATGACCGTGAAGGGCTTGACAACCCCTAATCGCGTTGGTTGCGAGTAGCTATCGCTTTGTGCAGGTACGAGGGACTTGAGCGTGGGCTCCTACTGGATTGATACCTTGGTTCTCAAAAACTGAGGGAAATACTTACGCTACTATGTTGCATCATCCCTTCCTCTTCGGGGAAAACCAACACAAGCTCAAGATGTAGCAAGAAGGATTTCTGGCGCCGTTGCCGGGGAGTCTACGCAAAAAGTCAACATACCAAGTACCCATCACAATCCCTATCTCTCGCATTACATTATTTGCCATTTGCCTCTCGTTTTCCTCTCCCCCCAATTCACCCTTGTCGTTTTATTCGCCCTCTCTCTCTCTCTATCCTCCCTCTCTATTTGCCTCTTGTTTGCTCGCGAGCTAGTTTGTTTGCTTGTCTTCATGACTAGTCTCATATCTTCTCCGTTGTCTCCCGAGTGAAGTTCTAAATTTTAAACAAAGGGAGGGAGAAAATCTAAAAGATGCTTGGTATAGAATTTGCAATGCTCAAAAAAGATCTACCAGGAAGCAATCTACCTTAGTTCTTCTCCAGAAATTTTATGTAGGTGTTAATCCTTGGTATAGATATATCCTTGATACCATTACCGGAGGGAATTTCTTGGGTAGCCATACTTTTGATTCTTATAATGCTATGCTAAATTTATTTGGCTCACCACCTCTTTTGGTTAATGGAACCATGTTAAATTTGGAACATGTTATGCAAAGACTTGAAATTATCAAAAATAAATTTGCTACTGTTGAATCAATTGAAAATCTAGATAAAAAGATCGAAAATAAAATTACTCAATATGGATCTAAGGTAGGAATGACTTTGAAAAATATTAAGGAAAAAGAACCCATAGTTAATGAGAGAATGAACTTAGATTCTACGAGAATTGATAAACTTGAGGGTATCATTACAAATTTGGGAACCGATTTTTCTTCCATAAAGAATACTCCAATTCCTCCTACTAAAATTGCCAAGCTTATGTATGTTCCTAAAAATAAGGGTGAATCATCTAGTAAGGAAACTGCGGATCTTAAATCTATAAGTGTTCATCCCAATCTTTTTGCTATCATTAAGGAACCATTTATTACTAATGAATTTTTTGATCTTGTGCCTAAAAGTTTGACAATTAATAAAAAGAAAGAAATTCCTAAAGATGGTAGATGCCTAATTGAAGAATTGCCTACCAAAGATGGCAATACCTAGATCTATCCTCGCTTTTATGCCTGGCTAGGAGCGTTAAACAATAGCGCTTGTTGGGAGGCAACCCAATTTTATTTTTATTCCTTGCCTTTTGCTCCTGTTTTGTAATAAATAAATTATTTAGCCTCTATTTTGGTTGTGTTTTTTTGTTTAATTAGTGTTTGTGCCAAGTAGAACCGTTGGGAAGACTTGGGGAAAGTCTTGTTGAACTTGCTGGAAAAAACAGAAACTTTAGCGCTCACGAGAACTGCTGTCATTTTTACTTTAAGAGTTCTATTTAGTTAATTCTTTTTGAAGATGATTAAGAGATAAATTGCTCACGTCCAGAAATTTATTTTGGAATTTTTGGGGTTCCAGATCTTGCGCTAGCTACAGATTACTACAGACTATTCTGTTTTTGACAGATTCTGTTTTTCATGTGTTGGTTGCTTATTTTGATGAATCTATGGCTAGTAAAATAGTTTATAATCCATAGAGAAGTTGGAATACAGTAGGTTTAACACAAATATAAATAAATAATGAGTTCATTACAGTACCTTGAAGTTGTCTTTTGTTTTCTTTCGCTAACGGAGCTCACGAGTTTTCTATTTTGAGTTTTGTGTTGTGAAGTTTTCAAGTTTTGGGTGAATTCTTTTGATGGATCATGGAACAAGCAGTGGCAAAATCCTAAGCTTAGGGATGCTCATGGCACCCCCAAGATAATCCAAGGACAGCAAGAAGTCAAAGCTTGGGGATGCCCCGGAAGGCATCCCCTCTTTCGTCCACTTCCATCGGTAATTTACTTGGAGCTGTATTTTTATTCACCAACATGATATGTGTTTTGCTTGGAGCGTCTTGTATTATTTGTGTCTTTGTGTCTTAGTATGACACAATCATACTTGCTGTACACACCTTTTGATAGAGCCATACATGAATTAAAATTTGATAGAATACTCTATGTGCCTCACTTATATCTTTTGAGCATAGTAGTTTTGCTCTATGTGCTTCACTTATATCTTTTAGATCACGATGGTGGATTTGTTTTAAAGAAACTATTGATCTCTAATGCTTAACTTAAATTATTTTCAGAATCTCTTAATAGAATGGTAATTTGCTTAATAATAATATGCTTGGTATTCAAAGATTTGTGAAACTTTCTTTTGAGTGTGTTGAATACTAAGAAAAGATTGAAGCATGATAATTGTTTTGAGATATGGAGGTGATAATATTAAAGTCATGCTAGTGAGTAGTTGTGAATTTAAAGAATACTTATGTTAAGGTTTGTGATTCCCGTAGCATGCACGTATGGTGAACCGTTATGTGATGAAGTCGGAGCATGATTTATTTATTGATTGTCTTCCTTATGAGTGGCGGTCGGGGACGAGCGATGGTCTTTTCCTACCAATCTATCCCCCTAGGAGCATGCGCGTAATACTTTGCTCTGATAACTTCTAGATTTTTGCAATAAGTATATGAGTTATTTATGACTAATGTTGAGTCCATGGATTATACGCACTCTCACCCTTCCACCTTTGCTAGCCTCTCTAATACCGCGCACCTTTCGCCGGTATCATACACCTACCATATACCTTCCTCAAAACAGCCACCATACCTACCTATTATGGCATTTCCATAGCCATTCCGAGTTATATTGCCATGCAACTTTCCACCGCTCCGTTTATCATGACACACTCCATCATTGTCATTTTGCATATCCCGGTACACCGCCGGATGCATTCACATAGAGTCATATTTTGTTCTAAGTATCGAGTTGTAATTGATGAGTTATAAGAAAAATAAAAGTGTGATAATCATCATTATTAGAGCATTGTCCCAGTGAGGAAAGAATGATGTAGACTATGATTCCCCCATAAGTCGGGATGAGACTCCGGACGAAAAATAAATAAATAAAAAGAAGCCAAAGAAGCCCAAATAAAAAGAGGCCATAAAAAAAGAGAAAAGGCCAAAACAAAAAATATATAAAAAATGAGAGAAAAAGAGAGAAGGGACAATGTTACTATCCTTTTACCACACTTGTGCTTCAAAGTAGCACCATGATCTTCATAGTAGAGAGTCTCTCATGTTATCACTTTCATATACTAGTGGGAATTTTTCATTATAGAACTTGGCTTGTATATTCCAATGATGGGCTTCCTCAAAAATTGCCCTAGGTCTTCATGAGCAAGCAAGTTGGATGCACACCCACTTAGTTTCTTTTTGAGCTTTCATATACTTATAGCTCTAATGCATCAGTTGCATGGCAATCCCTACTCACTCACATTGATATCTATTGATGGGCATCTCCATAGCCCGTTGATACGCCTAGTTGATGTGAGACCATCTTCTCCTTTTTTGTCTTCTCCACAACAACCATTCTATTCCACCTATAGTGCTATATCCATGGCTCACGCTCATGTATTGCGTGAAGATTGAAAAAGTTTTGAAAAAGTTAGAGTATGAAACAATTGCTTGGCTTGTCATCGGGGTTGTGCATAATTTAAATACTTTGTGTGGTGAAGATGGAGCATAGCCAGACTATATGATTTTGTAGGGATAAATTTCTTTGGCCATGTTATTTTGAGAAGACACAATTGCTTTATTAGTATGCTTGAAGTATTATTATTTTTTATGTCAATATAAACTTTTGTCTTGAATCTTTCTAATCTGAATATTCATACCACAATTAAGAAGATTTGCATTGATATTATGCCAACTAGCACCCCGCATCAAAAATTCTCTTTCTATCATTTACCTACTCGAGGACGAGTAGGAATTAAGCTTGGGGATGCCTGATACGTCTCCAACATATCTATAATTTTTGATTGCTCCATGCTATATTATCTACTGTTTTGGACTATAGTGGGCTTTATTTTCCACTTTTATATTATTTTTGGGACTAACCTATTAACCGGAGGCCCAGCCCAGAATTGCTGTTTTTTTTTGCCTATTTCAATGTTGCGGATAAACGGAATATCAAACAGAGTCCAAACGGAATAAAATCTTCGGGAACGTGATTTTCTCATCGAATGTGATCTAGGAGACTTGGACCCTGCTCCAAGGAACAAAAGAGGCGGTCACGAGGGTGGGGGCGCCCCCCCCTAGGGCGCTCCCCCTGCCTCGTGAGCCCCTCGTTGCTCCTCCGGCATACTTCTTCCTCCTATATATACACACGTACCCCCAAACAATCAGAACAGGAGCCAAAAACCTAATTCCACCGCCGCAACTTTCTGTATCCACGAGATCCCATCTTGGGGCCTGTTCCGGAGCTCCGCCGGAATAGGGCCGTCATCACGGAGGGCTTCTACATCATCATAGCCTCTCCGATGAAGTGTGAGTAGTTTACCTCAGACCTTCGGGTCCATAGTTAGTAGCTAGATGGCTTCTTCTCTCTCTTTGAATCTCAATACAAAGTTCTCCCCCTCTCTTGTGGAGATCTATTCGATGTAATCTTCTTTTTGCGGTGTGTTTGTTGAGACCGATGAATTGTGGGTTTATGATCAAGTCTATCTATGAATAATATTTGAATCTTCTCTGAATTCTTTTATGTATGATTGGTTATCTTTGCAAGTCTCTTCGAATTATCCGTTTGGTTTGGCCAACTAGATTGGTAGTTCTTGCCATGGGAGAAGTGCTTAGCTTTGGGTTCGATCTTGCGGTGTCCTTACCTAGTGACAGAAGGGGCAGCAAGGCACGTATTGTATCGTTGCCATCGAGGATAACAAGATGGGGTTTATTTCATATTGCATGAATTTATCTCTCTACATCATGTCATCTTGTTTAAGGTGTTACTCTGTTTTTAACTTAATACTCTAGATGCATGTTGGATAGCGGTCGATGAGTGGAGTAATAGTAGTAGATGCAGAATCGTTTCGATCTACTTGTCACGGACATGATGCCTATATACATGATCATGCCTAGATATTCTCATAACTATGCTCAATTCTGTCAATTGTTCAACAGTAATTTGTTCACCCACCGTAGAATAGTTATGCTCTTGAGAGAAGCCACTAGTGAAACCTATGGCCCCCGGGTCTATTCTCATCATATCAATCTCTGTTACTTTAGTCTTGCTTTGCTTTTTTACTTTGGTTTTACTTGTTTACTTTGCATCTTTATACCAAAAATACCAAAAATATTATATCTATCAGATCTCACTCTTGTAAGTGACCGTGAAGGGCTTGACAACCCCTAATCGCGTTGGTTGCGAGTAGCTATCGCTTTGTGCAGGTACGAGAGACTTGAGCGTGGGCTCCTACTGGATTGATACCTTGGTTCTCAAAAACTGAGGGAAATACTTACGCTACTCTGCTGCATCATCCCTTCCTCTTCAGGGACAACCAACACAAGCTCAAGACATAGCAGGAAGATGACGTCATGGAGGTTTACAAGATCTACACGGAGGTGGAGAGGGAGGAATTTTTCTAAGTATTGAAGATCGACATGAACAAGTTCAAATCAATCTGGGGCCTAATGTTGGGGATATTACTATTAAATATAAACCGGCCATGAGGGGCCGGGTTATGCCCCCAAGGAGTTAATCATGTTCGAAGCCCATGAAGGCAAGAGATATGGAGCTTTACAGAGGAGATCTACATGAAGGCCGAGGGCCCAAAAGAGGATTAGGGCCCGTAGATATTAACCGCCATATGATATGTAACTTATGTTGTAAGGTAAGGAAAGGTAGAAATCGCCGGGCGTCAACCTGTGTATATAAAGGGACGACCCGACGGTGGTTTAGGGACAGACAACAAACAATAACTCAAGGGCCAGGCAAAGTGGATTCGCTCCCTGATCATCGAAACTCTAGCAATTCCATCACAAGTGGACGTAGGCTTTTACCTTCATCGTGAGGGGCCGAACCAGTATAATTCCTCGCATCCCTTGTCCGCTTTAACCCCTTCAAGCTAACCTGTCACGATGGCTCCACGACTAAGTCCTTTCACGAGGACATCTGTCGTGACAAAACCACGACAGCCTTGGTCAAGTGGGTTCCCAAGACTACATCAAGTTCTACTACATCAAGTACGACTACAACTCCAAGGATTCCCATCAAGATGATGTGGATCCTGAAGAATAAGAACTAGAAAGTTCTTGAGGGTGACTCCGCCAACATACTTCACTCATATCACTTTGGCGAGAACAAGTGTAAACAACTTCCACATCATGCACTAGTTCAAGGAGTCACAAACCCTCTTGTAAGACAAGGGACAAGGTAACCTAATGCTTTCATGGCCATCATCTTGTGTGTACATCTCTCGATGTCTATGGATATCCTTGTTTGTTCCTTGTGGGACTAACCCATGTAGGTATTGAAAGTGCAACCCACTCCAATGGAGTGCTCCAAATGATCTACATCAACATTGAGCATCCACATCTTCAACATCTACATGAAGTCATCATCAACGAAATCCAAGGTTAGTTCATCCCTCTTAGGGGGGGATATCACATCTAGGGGAGCTTTACTCTAATCAATTGAGCTAAAGCAACTCTAATGGTGTGAACATAACAATGCTTTATGTAAAAGTGGTAACTCCACTTGTGCTTAAACGATGAGTATGACCTACGATCAAATGTTCTCATTTGACTCCTAAGTCAATATACTCATATATAGATGACCTAGTCATCGCCAATTGCTTGATAGATGCTAGATTGTTTGTGCGTGCTTTGCCACACATTTCATTTGCCATTTTATTGAGTGAGCATGTTGATTGCATATTTTACTCATTCGAGGACATCCATTTGTTGCTTTGATTGTTTGGCTATTTCTCTTTTGCCAAATGGATGGACAAGAATGCCTAAGAACCTTCTCTAGCTATCTATGATTTTCTCGTCTCAAACTCTATTCATGCTACATCGTAAAGTTTGATCAAGTCAGATTCAAACCACTCTGTGTGAGGAGCACTCGGAGTTCCCGATTCGTCATAGGATTAAACTTCCAAAACCTCTTTGTGCATTTCGGTATGACCAAGTCATCCACTTCGGTCACACCGATTTCACCAAGTTGATCTAGGTTTTCCATCTCGGTGCAACCGATTTGAACTTTTCAGTCACACCGATTTGCAGTAACCGCTTGCGATTCTGCGTCTCGGTGCCACCGAGTTACTCCACTCGGTCACACCGACAGGGTCGGGATATATATATCCATGGGTGAGATTTTCGAAATTTCTTCAAAAGCCATCAGCCCGCGCATATCCTGCTCTGCCTCCTCGGGTCTCGGGATCGTCTCCTAGCCGCCAGCGACCTCCCGCCGCTGGTTTCCATCGCCGTCAACGGAATTCTACTCCACCGTTGTCGCCGTAGCGAACTCCCACCGAACTAGGGTATTGGTTCGATACTTTGTGCTATTTCCTTACTCCGATTCCTAGCACATTGCTTCGCCATGATCTTTTCCATGTATGAAAACAATCTATCCAGAGAAAACATCCTTTAGGTTAGGTTTGATTCGAAAATTTAGGGTTAGGTCTCCGCCGAAATCGTCTCGGACCGACCGAGTTGTAGAAATCGGTCTCACCAATTTGGCTTAGGCCATTGCACATGCGTTTTTCAGTCTGACCGAAAATTGCAAATCGGTGTGACCGAGTTCGACTCTCTGTGAAACCCTAGAAATCTCGGTGCCACTGAACTATGACTCGGTCTGACCGAGTTCACTAGTTTAGGTTCCAAAAGTTGCTTCAGTATCACCGAGTTTAACAAATCAGTAGTTCTAAAATGTTTTCTATGGAGAACTAAAACTAAGTTTTTGACTCATCTGTTTTGCAAAACCCTGCATTTTGTGATGCTCATCCATTCTACCTCACCTACATCTATTCACAGGGTTCACTTGACATAGCCACTGCCACAAACCCTAGTCACTTCGGTCTCACCGATAGGGATCTCGGTCTCACCGAGATGGGATTGCAAACTCTATGTTTCCCTTCATAACGTTTCAGTCCAACAGAGATGACCGATCGGTCCCATCGAGTTCGCAATGCAAACTCTCTGTTTCCCTTTCGCAACATTTCGGTCTTACCGAAATGAGCGATTTGGTCCCACCGAGTTTTCCTGACCAACTCTCTGGTTAGCTTATTACCAAAATCGGTCCCACCGAGTTTGTGTAATCAGTCTCACCGAGATTACGTTATTCCCTAACCCTAATGAAATCGGTCCCACCGAGTTGACATGTCAGTCCCACCGAAAAGCCTAAAGTTCACATTTTGAACTAAATCGGTCTGACCGAGTTTTCTGATTCGGTCCCACCGAGTTTGGTAAATTGTGTGTAATGGTTAGATTTTGTGTGGAGGCTATATATACCACTCCACCCTTCCTTCATTAGAGAGGATAGCCATGAGAACGTGCCTACACTTCAGCATTCATTTTCTGAGAAAGAACCACCTACTCATGTGTTGAGACCAAGATATTCCATTCCAACCATTTGAATCTTGATCTCTAGCCTTCCCCAAGTTGCTTTCCGCTCAAATCATCTTTCCACCAAATCCAAATCTGCGAGAGAGAGTTGAGTGTTGGGGAGACTATCATTTGAAGCACAAGAGCAAGGAGTTCATCATCAACACCATGTCTATTACCTTTTGGAGAGTGGTGTCTTCTAGATTGGTTAGGTGTCACTTGGGAGCCTCCATCAAGATTGTGGAGTTGAACCAAGGAGTTTGTACGTGCAAGGAGATCGCCTACTTCGTGAAGATCTACCCTAGTGAGGCAAGTCCTTCGTGGCCAATGGCCATGGTGGGATAGACAAGGATGCTTGTTCGTGGACCCTTCATGGGTGGAGCCCTCCGTGGACTCGCGCAACCGCTACCCTTCATGGGTTGAAGTCTCCATCAACGTGGATGTACGATAGCACCATCTATCGGAACCACGCCAAAAATCTCCGTGTCTACATTGTGTTTGCTCCCTCCAAACTCCTCCCTTTACCTTCATGTGTAATGTTTTACATTCCGCTGCTATACTCTTAGACTTGCATTTGTTGGTTGATTGCTTGACTTGTGCTAAGTTGTTAAAATCTGCCAAGACTTAAAATTGGGAAAAGGCTAGATTTTTATTTGGTCAAGTACTCTAATCACCCCCCTCTAGACATACTTTCTATCCTACAAGTGGTATCAGAGCTTTGGTCTACATTTGCCTTGATTTCCATAGCTTTTGGTGATCATAGCCTTGGTTTCACAACCTAGGAGAGTATGGCGTCTAGCGAGGGAAATTACCACCATAGAGGTCCTTACTTTGATGGTACTAATTTTGCTAGTTGGAAGCATAAGATGAAAATGCATATTCTTGGACATAACCCCGCCGTTTGGGCTATTGTGTCTATTGTCTTGCAAGGTGAATTCTTTGATGGGAGAGAACCAAACCGTGAAGCTACCGCGGAAGAGTTGAAGATGCTTCAATACAATGCTCAATCTTGTGATATTCTCTTCAACGGATTGTGCCCTGAAGAATTCAACAAAATCAGCTGTCTTGAGAATGCAAAGGAAATTTAGGATACTTTGATTGATATACACGAGGGTACCAACTCTGTTAAGGAAACCAAATTGGATGTGCTCCAAAGTCAGCTTGACAAGTTCAAAATGAAGGATGGTGAAGGTGTTGCTGAAATGTACTCTAGGCTTGCTGTCACCACAAATGAGATTGCCGGCTTGGGAAGTGAAGAGATGACCGATAGATTCATCATCAAGAAGATCCTAAGAGCCTTGGATGGATAATATGATACCATGTGCACATTGATCCAAATGATGCCCAACTACAAAGATCTCAAGCCAACGAAAGTGATTGGAAGAATTTTTGCCCATGAGATGTCACTCAAGGATAAGGAAGAGCTTCACAACAAGTCAAGTGGTTCTTACAAAGCCTCGTGTGATGCTCCTACATCATCAAGTGAGAAACAAGCCTTCAATGAAGAATTGAGCCTAATGGTGAAGAACTTCAACAAGTTCTACAAGAGTAGAAGCAAGGAAAGAATTTCCAAGTCAAGGTCCTATAATGACAAAAGATCTTCGAGTCGTGAACGTAATTGCTACAATTTTAGAAGACCCGGAAACTACTCTAATGAGTGTACGGCTCCCTAGAAAAGAAGAGAAGATTCACCCAAAAGAGAAGTAGAAGAGAAGAATCACCACCTAGAGAGAGAAGGAGTAGAGATGACCGTTATGAATGAAGAACATCACGAAGAAGCAAGGATTCAGAAAGGAAGGAAAAATCATCAAGGAGCTACACAAAACGAAGGCATCAAGCTCATGTTGGTGAATGGGTATCTGGCTCCGACTCCGATAATCACTCCGAGAGAAGTTATCACTCCGACTTCGAATATACTCAAGATGAAGGTGTTGTCGGTCTAGCATTTGTGTCAACCAACTCCTATGACATATTTGATTCACCAAATGAAGGAATTGGAAGATGCTTCATGACTAAAGGTCCAAAGGTATCACACCCCTAGTATGTTGATTTTAATAGTGATGAAGATGACTTGCTAGGTGATGATGATTTACTTGTTGACTACTCTAGTGATGAAAACTATGATGAACTTGCTATTAATCATGCTAATAAAGATAAAACGAATGACGATGATAAGAAGGAGATTGAGCATCTAAATAAAGAACTAAACACTCTTAAGTTAGCTCATGAAACTACCTTGGAAGATCATCGATAACTTTTAAAGACTCATGAGAAGTTACGCTTTGAAATGCTCAACCTTGAGCAAGAGCATGGGTTCTTAAAGGCAATCAATGATGATGTTCGCAAGAAAAGTTCTTCTTACATTGCCAAGTGTTTACTCTTGTCTACTTACATGCCACAAGCTAAATCTAGCTACGAGAGTAAGAAAGATTGTTCCTCTAGTAGTAACAACAATCATGCTAAATCCAATATTGTTGCTTCTAGTAGTTCTCTTGATTCCACTAATGATTCTCTTAGCCAAGTTACACTTGAGCAAGAAAATACCCTATTAAAGGGAATTCTAGATAAAGGTGTCTACAACAGTCTTGCTGGAAGTAAGAAATTCGAGAAAATTGTACGCAAGTAAGGAAGGCACCGAAAGAATCAAGGTATTGGTTTTGAACGAAAGTTCAATGCCAATGGAGTTGAGTGGGAATAAGATCAATACCCCAAGACGAAGTTTGTTCCTCAACAAGAGAAGTATGATCCTACTTCTTTCCAAGGAACACAAGCTCAAGATGATCTTCCACCACAAGACCATAAGCAAAAAGGCAAGGACAAGCTCCAAGAGGAGATTGATGCATTTGAAGAAGCTCCTAAGGCCTTAGTCAAGTGGGTTCACAAGACTACATCAAGTTCTACTAGATCAAGTACGACTACAACTCCAAGGATTTCCATCAAGATGATGTGGATCCCGAAGAAGAAGAACTAGAAAGTTCTTGAGGGTGACTCCGCCAACATACTTCACTCATATCACTTTGGCGAGAACATGTGTAAACAACTTCCACATCATGCACTAGTTCAAGGAGTCACAAACCCTCTTGTTGCTAAGACAAGGGACAAGGTAACCTAATGCTTTCATGGACATCATCTTGTGTGTACATCACTCTATGTCTACGGATATCCTTGTTTGTTCCTCGTGGGGCTAACCCGTGTAGGTATTGAAAGTGCAACCCACTCCAATGGATTGCTCCAAATGATCTACATCAACATTGAGCATCCACATCTTCAACATCTACATGAAGTCATCATCGACAAAATGCAAGGTTAGTTCATCCCTCTTAGGGGGGATATCACATCTAGGGGGAGCTTTACTCTAATCAATTGAGCAAAAGCAACTCTAATGGTGTGAACACAACAATGCTTTATGTAAAAGTGGTAACCCCACTTGTGCTTAAATGATGAGTATGGCCTATGATCAAATGTTCTCATTTGACTCCTAAGTCAATATACTCATATATAGATGACCTACTCATCGCCAATTACTTGATAGATGCTAGAATGTTTGTGCATGCTTTGCCACATATTTCATTTGCCATTTTATTGAGTGAGCATGTTGATTGCATATTTTACTCATTCGAGGACATCCATTTGTTGCTTTGATTGTTTGGCTCTTTCTCTTTTGCCAAATGGATGGACAAGAATGCCTAAGAACCTCCTCTAGCTATCTATGCTTTTCTCGTCTCAAACTCTATTCATGCTACAATGCAAAGTTTGATCAAGTCAGATTCGAACAACTCTGTGTGAGGAGCACTCGGAGTTCCCGATTCGTCATAGGCTTAAACTTCCAAAACCGTTTGTGCATTTAGGTATGACCGAGTCATCCACTTCGGTCACACTGAGTTAACCAAGTTGTTCTAGGTTTTCCATCTCGGTGCAACCGATTTGAACTTTTCGGTCACACCGAGTTGCAGTAACCGCTTGTGATTCTACATCTCGGTGCCACCGAGTTGCTCCACTCGGTCACACCGACAGGGTCGGGATATATATATCCATGGGTGAGATTTTGGAAATTTCTTCAAAAGCCATCAGCCCGCGCATATCCTGCTCTCCTCCTTGATGTCTACTACACAAGCTTCTTCTTGTAGACGTTGTTGGGCCTCCAAGTGCAGAGGTTTGTAGGACAGTAGCAAATTTCCCTCAAGTGGATGACCTAAGGTTTATCAATCCGTGAGAGGCGTAGGATGAAGATGGTCTCTCTCAAATAACCATGCAACCAAATAGCAAAGAGTCTCTTGTGTCCCCAACACACCCAATACAATGGTAAATTGTATAGGTGCACTAGTTCGGCGAAGAGATGGTGATACAAATGCAATATGGATGGTAGATATAAGTTTTTGTAATCTTCAAATATAAAAACAGCAAGGTAACTAATGATAAAAGTGAGCACAAACGGTATTGCAATGCTAGGAAACAAGGCCTAGGGTTCATACTTTCACTAGTGCAAGTCCTCTCAACAATAATAACATAATTGGATCATATAACTATCCCTCAACATGCAAGAAAGAGTCACTCCAAAGTCACTAAGAGCAGAGAACAAACGAAGAGATTATGGTAGGGTATGAACCCACCTCAAAGTTATCCTTTCTGATCGATCTATCATAGAGTTCGTACTAGAATAACACCTTAAGACACAAATCAACCAAAACCCTAATGTCACCTAGATACTCCAATGTCACCTCAAGTATCCGTGGGTATGAATATACGATATGCATCACACAATCTCAGATTCATCTATTCAACCAACACAAAGAACTTCAAAGAGTACCCAAAAGTTTCTACCGGAGAGTCAAGACGAAAACGGGTGCCAACCCCTATGCATAAGTTCACAAGGTCACTGAACCCACAAGTTGATCACCAAAACATACATCAAGTGGATCACGTGATATCCCATTGTAACCACAGATAAGCACATGCAAGACATACATCAAGTGTTCTCAAATCCTTAAAGACCCAATCCGATAAGATAACTTCAAAGGGAAAACTCAATCCATTACAAGAGAGTAGAGGGGGAGAAACATCATAAGATCCAAATATAATAGCAAAGCTCGCGATACATCAAGATCGTACCACCTCAAGAGCATGAGAGAGAGAGATCAAACACATAGCTACTGGTACATACCCTCAGCCCCGAGGGAGAACTACTCCCTCCTCGTCATGGAGAGCGTCGGGATGATGAAGATGGCCACCGGAGAGGGATTCCCCCCTCCGGCAGGGGGCCGGAACGGGTCTAGATTGGTTTTCCGTGGCTACGGAGGCTTCTGGCGGCGGAACTCCCGATCTATTTTGCTCTCTGATGTTTTTAGGGTATATGGACATATATAGGCGAAAGAAGTCGGTCAGGGGAGCCACGAGGTGCCCACGAGAGTGGGGGCGCACCCAGGGGGGTAGGGCGCGCCTCCCTGCCTCGTGGGTTCCTCGGAGCTTCCCTGACGTCTATTCCAAGTCTCCTGGATTGCTTATGTTCCAAAAATAACTCTCCCGAAGATTTCATTCCGTTTGGACTCCATTTGATATTCTTTTTCTTCAAAACACTAAAATAGGCAAGAAAACAGCAACTTGGGCTGGGCCTCCGGTTAATAGGTTAGTCACAAAAATAATATAAAAGTGTTTAGTAAAGCCCATAAACATCCAAAATAGATAATATAATAGCATGAATACTTCATAAATTATAGATACGTTGGAGACGTATCACTCCTCGGGTCTCCGGATCGTCTCCTAGCCGCCAGCGACCTCCCGCCGCTGGTTTTCGTCGCCATCAACGGAATTCTGCTCCACCATTGTCTCCGTAGAGAACTCCCACCGAACTAGGGTATGGGTTCAATACTTTGTGCTATTTCCTTACTTCGATTCCTAGCACATTGCTTCGCCATGATCTTTTCCACGTATGAAAACAATCTATCCATAGAAAACATCCTTTAGGTTAGGTTTGATTCGAGAATTTAGGGTTAGGTCTCCGCCAAACTCATCTCGGACCGGCCGAGTTGTAGAAATCGGTCTGACCGATTTGGCTTAGGCCATTGCACATGCATTTTTCGGTCTGACCGAAAATTGCAAATCGGTGCGACCGAGTTCTACTCTCTGTGAAACCCTAGCAATCTCAGTGCCACTGAACTGTGACTTGGCCTGACCGAGTTCACTAGTTTAGGTTCCAAAAGTTGCTTCAGTATCACCGAGTTTAACAAATCGGTAGTTCTGAAATGCTTTCTGTGGAGAACTAAAACTAAGTTTTTGACTCATCTGTTTAGCAAAACTCTGCACTTTGTGATGCTCATCCATTCTACCTCATCTACATCTATTCATAGGGTTTACTGTCAATGTGATTGCTAAGATGTCTGACCAAAGTGACAGCCAAAACAGAGCTGAAGAGTAAATGGAATTGAGTGAGGGCACTAGTCCCTCAAGCACCTCAGATGATGGTAGTAGGAGCACTCCTAGTAATTTGCCAAAGGCAGCCACCAGGTCAAGGAAGAAGAAAACCTCATATTCTGAAGATGAGGACTATGTGGCCACTGAGGAGGAAGTCAGCTCCAAGAAGAAGGTGCTGAAGAAAGAGTACGGTATTACTGCAACTAAAAAGCCTAGTTTGCACAAGAAGGCCCCTGCCAAGAGGGTGCCAACCTTAAAGGTCAGAGCCTCAACTGCTGAAACCTCTAAGCCAACTAGAGAGGCTACTAGAGAGGGAAAGAAGAGGAAGGAGAGGGTCAAGAAGACCACTGCCAGAGTGCTTGGTAGATCCTCCATAATGAGAGAGCCAGAAGAAGATGAAGATGAAGAGGATGCTGCACCAGCACCCAAGTCTCAGAAGCTCATGGGAGATGCAATCAAGTCAGGGGCTGCAACATCAAAGCCCAAAACTGCTCCCAAAGCAACAACTCAAGCTCAGAAGCCTTCTAAACCCAAGAGAAGCACCAGGACATTCCTGCTGAAGAAAAAAACAAGGCCCCAGTGCTTGAAGATGAAGAAGAAGATGCAGAAGCCCAAGTGTTGAAAAAACCGAAACCAAAGATTCCAGAACACAATGACACTCATCTAGTGGCTGAGGACATGAACATCAGAAAGGATGCAGGATTGAGACTTTGGAGGCAGTCTGACCCATATGCTGTAAGAAGGAGAACTGCAGTGGACTATAGGTTCCACACCAAGGAACAGCAAGATTTCTATGAGGACATTCTGCTTGACAAGAAGCCAATTGTCTGTGATATGAAAGGGGTCGATTGGGAATTCATTGATGAGAATGAAGACTTCTTTCCAGGTGTACATGAAAGCTTCAAAGCTTGTGGAGTTGATGAGTTTGTGGGTCAAAAGTTGACCAAATGGAATGATGAGCTCGGCAGTTCTACTCCACTGCTCATTTCTATCCAGACGACAGAATCGTGTGGATGTCTGAAGGTACGAGGTACCAATCAACTGTTGATGAATGGGCCAAGTTGATCAATGCCCCAGAAGAGCAAGATGATGATTTGGATGTGTATACCAAAAATAAGAAAGACCACAACTCTATGGCAAACATGTACAAGGAGATCCTTGACAAAGCTTTGGAGACACACAAGCTTGGATCTGTGCACTATTTGTTGTCTGGTCTGCCTACTATCAACACCATCTTAAGGCATACTTTGTTACCCAAATCTGGAGATCACAAGATGATCATAGGATATTCCATAAACTTGTTGCAAATCTTTGATGTACCAGAAAAATTCAAGGTCATGAGTCTGATTGTGGAGACAATCAAGAGGACAGTTGCTGACCAGAGAAGATCTTGTGGGTATGCTCCACATATTCAGGTGCTCATCCACTCAAAGATGGGCACATGTACTTACTTTATGGACAAGGAGCATTTACCCTTGCACCCAGATTTTGAAGATAACACAGTTGTGATGAATGAGAATGAACCTTCATCCGCACAAGCACAAGAGAAGAGAGCTAAGGCAAAGGCAGAAAAGGCTGCAAGGATGCCAAGTGCAGAGGAAGCATCTCAGGTGTTCTTAAAGAGGAAACAAGATCAATTGGTTTATCTGATACAAGCAACATTGAGGATTGAGAAGGGCTTGGCCACCCTGACTCAGAATCAAGAGAGCTTGGAAAGGATTGTTGAGACAAAATTCTATGATCTTGACCTCAAGGTGACTGAGAAACAAACTACAGTCGAGCAGCTTCAGGGGGAAGCTGAGGAGAAGAGAGGTAAGGAAACTACGGATGCTTTTCAGCGTGTGCCAAGGAGTCAGAGGTCATTTGCAGTGCCAGTATCAGATACAAGAGCTACTTCGTCTGCACCAATAGCGACAGCTTCAGTGCCACCTCCAGCACCTGCTCCATCAGCTCCAACCACATCAACTGATGCCTTCGTCCTTGGAGTTCTCTCTACACCACCTCCCAAAGACCAAGCCTGAGAGACGCATAGCACTATGCATTTTTGAACTTTTTGCCAAAGGGGGAGAAATGTATAGATCAAAGGCTTCGAGAGAGTGTGTTTTGCTCCTATGTCTCTCTTGCATTTTGGTTGAACTTTATTGTGTGCTTGTTTGATACTTTATGTTTGTGTGAGATACGTGTATGATCATGCATTTGATCATATGCTACATGGAAGAGTCCCACATGATCCTAATCGATTGTGCATTTGCATTCAAAAGCAAATCTTAAATAGTGCACAACTTTAGGGGGAGCTCTTGCTTATCACATACTTCTAAAAGCGACGATGCATTTAAATCTTATTATCATTTGTCGAAGCTTTGATCTACATGTTGTCAACAATTACCAAAAAGGGGGTAGATTGAAAGTGCAGCTATCCGTGGGTGGTTTTGGTAATTATTAACAACATATAGCTCATTGAGCTAATGCTATTTCAAGATAAATATTTTAGGAAAGTTCAATAATTGGGATGGCATGGATTAGGATTGTGGACCCCTCAAAATGCTAAGGACACATATTGGCTCAAGCTCAAGACTCTACATTTTACTTTTAGTGATCCAAGATCACATTGAGTCCATAGGAAAAGCCAATACTATTAAAAGGGGATGAGGTGTTGCTTAATGGCTTGCTTGCTCAAAATGCTTAGTGATATGCTCCGAAAACCCTCAACCATTTTCTCATATCCACATATGTCCCAAACCAAAAATCAAACTCGTCCCCACCGAAATGTTCTATCTGGCGCCACCGAGTTCACTTGACATAGCCACTTCCACAAACCCTAGTCACTTCGGTCTCACCGATAGGGATCTCGGTCTCACCGAGATGGGATAGCAAACTCTCCATTTCCCTTCGTAACGTTTTGGTCCAACCGAGATGAGCGATTGGTACCACCGAGTTCGCAATGCAAACTCTCTGTTTCCCTTTCGTAACATTTCGGTCTCACCGAGATGAGCGATTCGGTCCCACCGAGTTTGCCTGACCAACTCTCTGGTTAGCTTATTACCAAAATCAGTCCCACCGACTTTGTGTAATTGGTCTCACCGAGATTATTTTATGCCATAATCGTAATGAAATCGGTCCCACCGAAAAGCCTAACATTGACATTTTGAACTAAATCGGTCTGACCGAGTTTTCGGATTCGGTCCCACCGAGTTTGGTAAATTGTGTGTAACGGTTAGATTTTGTATGGAGGCTATATATACCCCTCCACCCTTCCTTCATTAGAGAGGAGACCCATCAGAATGTGCCTACACTTCAGCATTCATTTTCTGAGAGAGAACCACCTACTCATGTGTTGAGACCAAGATATTCCATTCCAACCATTTGAATCTTGATCTCTAGCCTTCCCCAAGTTGCTTTCCACTCAAATCATCTTTCCACCAAATCCAAATCTGTGAGAGAGAGTTGACTGTTGGGGAGACTATCATTTGAAGCACAAGTGCAAGGAGTTCATCATCAACGCACCGTTTATTACCTTATGGAGAGTGGTGTCTCCTAGATTGGTTAGGTGACACTTGGGAGCCTCCGTCAAGATTGTGGAGTTGAACCAAGGAGTTTGTACGGGCAAGGAGATCGCCTACTTCGTGAAGATCTACCCTAGTGAGGCAAGTCCTTCATGGGCGATGGCCATGGTGGGATAGACAAGGTTGCTTCTTCGTGGACCCTTCGTGGGTGGAGCCCTCCATGGACTCGTGCAACCGTTACCCTTCATGGGTTGAAGTCTCCATCAACGTGGATGTACGATAGCACCACCTATCAGAACCACGCCAAAAATCTCCGTGTCTACATTGTGTTTGCTCCCTCCAAACTCCTCCCTTTGCCTTCATGTGCAATGTTTTACATTCCGCTGCTATACTCTTAGACTTGCATGTGTAGGTTGATTGCTTGACTTGTGCTAAGTTGTTAAAATCTACCAAGACTTAAAATTGGGAAAAGGCTAGATTTTTATTTGGTTAAGTAGTATAATCACCCCCCACCCTCTGGACATACTTTTGATCCTACAGGAGGAGCTAGCCAAACTACTTGAGGCTAGGTTCATCGGAGAAATCAAACACTTGGATTGGCAAGCCTTGTCGCAATTGGCCACACCAACAGACTTAAAGCAGGTCCATAAACTAGCAGGGTGCATGGTGGCTTTGAGCCGCTTTATCTCTAGATTAGGAGAAAAACATTACCACTTTACGGACTGCTTAGACGGAACGACAACTTTGAATGGACGAATGGGGCCACAGCCGGATTGGAGGAAATACAAACCTTATTAGCAGGCAACCCAATCCTAGCTGCCTCAGGTGTTGGCGAGCCTATGTTGCTTTATATCTCCGCAACTCACCAGGTAGTGAGTGATGTACTCATCGTCGAGCGAGGGGAAGAGGGACATAAATTCCCCATCCAAAAGTCAGTGTATTACGTATTGGAGGTTCTTACACCATGCAAATCCTAATACCCTCACTACCAAAAGATAGCTTACGCGGTCTTTATGGCATCCCGAAAACTCTGACACTATTTTCAAGAGTGTTCGATCATGGTGGCATCCGAAGTACCACTTAAAGACAACATAAACAACAGGGACGCCACCGGCCACATAGAAAAATGGGCCATTGAGCTCTTACCATTTGAAATAACATACAAGCCACACCGAGCTATTAAATCTCAGGTGTTGGCCCACTTCATCGCCGAGTGGACGGAAGCCGAGCTCTCTAAAGAGTATAGTTCATACTCCAACTTGATCATGTATTTTGACGACTCTAAAATGCTAGCCGGACTGGGGGCTGGTGTCATCTTGACATCCCCTATGGGGGACACAGTCTACTATGTGTTACAAATCATGTATACTGACTCCAATAATGCAGCCGAATACGAGGCACTTCTACATGGTCTCCGCATGGCTATCTCCATGGGCATACAATGCCTAGAGGTGCGCGGCGCCTCAAACCTCGCAATATCTTAGGTAAATGGACAGTTTAATGCAAAAGATCCAAAAATGGTGCCATATCGAAACATTTTATTAAAAATATCGGCTCGGTTCGAGGGGCCTGAATTTCATCACGTTGCTCGAGACAGTAACCAGGCAGCGGACATACTCGCACACATGGTCGCTAAGCGCGACCCCGTCCCGCCTAACACCTTTGTGGAAAGGCTCTTTAGGCCATCTGTGGTATGGTAGGACGAGAGCGAAGATTCCAGTATGGACCTGATCACGCCCCCAGCAGCCGAGCACAATACTGATATCATCAGGGGTTTGGATACCGAAATAACACCCTCTTCTCATGAGATCATGGCCGTTATTGCTCCATGGACCGAACCCTTCCTGACCTACCTTAATAGGCAGGAGCTTCCTGATGATCATCATGAGGCCCATCGCATAGTTCGGCATTCTAAAGCCTACAAAGTTCACGAAGGTGAAATGTACAAGAAAAGTACTACCGGAGTTCTCCAAAGGTGCATCTCTAAAAAAGGAGGGACAGCAACTCTTGGCTGAAATACGTGTTGGTCTGTGCGGCCATCATGCCGCAGCTCGGGCCCTCGTAAGCAAGGCCTTCCAGACTGGTTTTTTTCTGGCCAACGGCCCGAGCAGATGCGCAAGCCCTTGTCCAACTTTGTGTGGGATGTCAGCTTTTCGCCAATCAAAGTCATATGCCTCCCACTGCCTTAAGAACAATCCCATCACTTGGCCCTTCGCAGTGTGGGGGCTCGATATGGTCGGACCCCTTAAAGGGGGAAGCCACAAAAATAATTATTTACTGGTTATGGTGGATAAATTCACTAAGTGGATAGAGGCCAAACCAGTAAAAACAGCTAAAGTAGGACCAGTGAGTGACTTTATATCCGGCGTGGTACACCCCTATGGAGTCCCGCGCAGCATCATCACTGATAATGGCTCCAATTTTATAGCTGAGAAGGTGAAAAATTGGTGTGCTAACTTGGGCATTAAACTCGACAATGCATCCGTCTACCACCCTCAAACAAACGGTCAGGTTGAACGGGCTAATGGCCTGATAATGAGCGGCATTAAACCCCGACTAGTGCGCTCCCTACGGGAGTCCGATAAGCACTGGGTTGAGGAACTTGATTCCGTACTCTAGGGGGGCTACAGACTACACCTAACCGAACAACCAGATATACACATTTCTTCATGGTGTACGGCGAAGAAGGTCTCCTGCCCTACGACATTATTCATGACTCACCTCGAGTACGCATGTACGAAGAGCGAGAAGCCGACGCTATTTCAAGATAAATATTTTAGGAAAGTTCAATAATTGGCATGGCATGGATTAGGATTGTGGATCCCTCAAAATGCTAAGGACACATATTGGCTCAAGCTCAAGACTCTACATTTTACTTTTAGTGGTCTAAGATCACATTGAGTCCATAGGAAAAGCCAATACTATTAAAAGGGGATGAGGTGTTCCTTAATGGCTTAATTGCGCAAAATGCTTAGTGGTATGCTCCAAAAACCTTCAACCACTTTCTCATATCCACATATGTCCCAAACCAAAAATCAAACTCGGCCCCACCGAAATGTTCTATCCAGCGCCACCGAGTTCACTTGACATAGCCACTTCCACAAACCCTAGTCACTCCAGACTAACTGATAGGGATCTCGGTCTCACCGAGATGGGATTGCAAACTCTCTATTTCCCTTCGTAACGTTTCGGTCCAACCGAGATAGTGATCGGTCGCACCGACTTTGCAATGCAAACTCTTTGTTTCCCTTTCGTAACATTTCGGTCTCACCGAAATGAGCGATTCGGTCCCACCGAGTTTGCCTGACCAACTCTCTGGTTAGCTTATTACAAAAATCAGTCCCATCGACTTGGTGTAATTGGTCTCACCGAGATTAAGTTATGTCCTAACCCTAATGAAATCAGTCCCACCGAAAAGCCTAACATTGACATTTTGAACTAAATCGGTCCGGCCGAGTTTTCGGATTCGGTCCCACCGAGTTTGGTAAATTGTGTGTAGCGGTTAGACTTTTATGGAGGCTATATATACCCCTCCGCCCTTCCTTCATTAGAGAGGAGAGCCATCAGAACGTGCCTACACTTCAGCATTCATTTTCTGAGAGAGAACCACCTACTCATTTGTTGAGACCAAGATATTCCATTCCAACCATTTGAGTCTTGATCTATAGTCTTCCCCAAGTTGCTTTCCACTCAAATCATCTTTCCACCAAATCCAAATCTGTGAGAGAGAGTTCACTGTTGGGGAGACTATCATTTGAAGCACAAGAGCAAGGAGTTCATCATCAACACACCGTTTATTACCTTATGGAGAGTGGTGTCTCCTAGATTGGTTAGGTGTTACTTGGGAGCCTCCATCAAGATTGTGGAGTTGAACCAAGGAGTTTGTACGGTCAAGGAGATCGCCTACTTCATGAAGATCTACCCTAGTGAGGCAAGTCCTTCATGGGCGATGGCCATGATGGGATAGACAAGGTTGCTTCTTCGTGGACCCTTCGTGGGTGGAGCCCTCCATGGACTCGTGCAACCATTACCCTTCATGGGTTGAAGTCTCCATCAACGTGGATGTATGATAGCACCACCTATCAGAACCATGCCAAAAATCTCCGCGTCTACATTGCGTTTGCTCCCTCCAAACTCCTCCCTTTACCTTCATGTGCAATGTTTGACATTCCGCTGCTATACTCTTAGACTTGCATGTGTAGGTTGATTGCTTGACTTGTTCTAAGTTGTTAAAATCTGCCAAGACTTAAAATTGGGAAAAGGCTAGATTTTTATTTGGTCAAGTAGTATAATCAGCCCCCCCCCCTCTGGACATACTTTCGATCCTACATGAGGAGCTAGCCAAACTACTCGAGGCCGGGTTCATCAAAGAAATCAAACACCCAGATTGGCAAGCCAACTTGGTCATGGTGCCGAAGAAGGATAAATCTTGGCGCCTTTGTGTCGATTTCAAGGACCTCAATAAGGCTTGCCCTAAAGACCCTTTCTCGTTGCCCCACATTGACCAGATCATCAATGCAACCGTGGGACACGACTCATTGTGTTTCCTCGATGCTTACTCCGGATACCATTAGATTAAAATGAAGGAGTCTGACTAGGCCGCAACGAAGTTCATCACCCCGTATGGGCCTTTCCGTTTCAGCACTATGCCTTTTGGGCTTGAAAACACTAGTGCCACTTACCAATGCATGATTCAAACATGCTTGGAAAAACAAATCGGCAAGACAGTTGAAGCATATGTGAACGACGTGGTCATCAAGACTAAACACGTTGAATCATTGGTGGACGATCTCCGCCTCACATTTGGCAACCTCCGAACATACGACATACGGCTCAATCCGAAAAAATGCGTCTTCGGTGTTCCAGCCGGAAAGCTACTGGGGTTCATTGTCTCCCATAGAGGAATTGAAGCAAACCCAGCTAAAATCCAAGCCTTGTCGCAATTGGCCACACCAACAGACTTAAAGCAGGTCCAGAAACTAGCAGGGTGCGTGGCGGCTTTGAGCCGCTTTATCTCCGGATAAGGAGAAAAGCAATACCACTTTACAGACTACTTAGACGGAACGACAACTTCAAATGGACGAATGGGGCCACAGCAGGATTGGAGGAAATAAAAACCTTATTAGCAGGCAACCCAATCCTAGCTGCCCTAGGTGTTGGCGAGCCTATGTTGCTTTATATCTCCGCAACTCACCAGGTAGTGAGCGATGTACTCATCGTCGAGCGAGGGGAAGAGGGACATAAATTCCCCATCCAAAAGCTAGTGTATTACGTATTGGAGGTTCTTACACCATGCAAATCACGATACCAACACTACCAAAAAGATAGCTTATGCGGTCTTTATGGCATCCCGAAAACTCCGACACTATTTTCAAGAGTGTTCGATCATGGTGGCATCCGAAGTGCCACTTAACGACAACATAAACAACAGGGACGCCACCGGCCGCATAGCCAAATGGGCCATTGAGCTCTTACCATTTTAAATAACATACAAGCCACACCGAGCTATTAAATCTCAGGTGTTGGCCGACTTCGTCACCGAGTGGACGGAAGCCGAGCTCCCTAAAGAGTATAGTTCATACTCCAACTTGATCATGTACTTTGACGGCTCTAAAATGCTAGCCGGACTGGGGGCTGGTGTCATCTTGACATCCCCTATGGGGGACACAGTCCGCTACGTGTTACAAATCATGTATACGGACTCCAATAATGCAGCCGAATACGAGGCACTTCTACATGGTCTTCGCATGGCTATCTCCATGGGCATACAACGCCTAGAGGTGCGCGGAGCCTCAAACCTCGCAATATCTTAGGTAAATGGACAGTTTGATGCAAAAGATCCAAAAATGGTGGCATATCGAAACGCCGTATTAAAAATATCAGCTCGGTTCGAGGGGCCTGAATTTCATCACATCGCTCGAGACAGTAACCAGGCAGTGGACGTACTTGCTCGCATGGGTGCTAAGCGCGACCCCGTCCCGCCTAACACCTTTGTGGAAAGGCTCTTCAAGCCATCTGTGGTATGGTAGGACGAGATCGGAGATGCCAGTATGGACCTGATCACGCCCCCAGCAGTCGAGCACAATACCGATATCATCAGGGGTTTGGATACCGAAATAACACCCTCTTCTCATGAGATCATGGCCGTTATTGCTCCATGGACCGAACCCTTCCTGGCCTACCTTAACAGGCAGGAGCTTCTTGATGATCAAAATGAGGCCCATCGCATAGTTCGGCGTTCTAAAGCCTACAAAGTTCATGAAGGTGAAATGTACAAGAAAAGTACTACCGGAGTTCTCCAAAGGTGCATCTCTGAAAAAGGAGGGACGGAAACTCTTGGCTGAAATACATGCTGGTCTGTGCGGCCATCATGCTGCAGCTCGGGCCCTCTTAAGCAAGGCCATCCATACTGCGTTTTTCTGGCCAATGGCCCAAGAAGATGCGCAAGCCCTTGTCCAACGTTGTGTGGGATGTCAGCTTTTCGCCAATCAAAGTCATATGCCTCCCACTGCCTTAAGAACAATCCCCATCACTTGGCCCTTCGCTGTCTGGGGGTTCGATATGGTCGGACCCCTTAAAGGGGGAAGCTACAAAAAGAATTATTTACTGGTTATGGTGGATAAATTCACTAAGTGGATAGAGGCCAAACCAGTAAAAACAGCTAAAGTAGGACCAGTGAGTGACTTTATATCCGGCGTGGTACACCGCTATGGTGTCCCGCACAGCATCATCACTGATAATGGCTCCAATTTAACAGCTGAGAAGGTGAAAAATTGGTGTGCTAACTTGGGCATTAAACTCGACAATGCATCCGTCTACCACCCTCAAACAAACGGTCAGGTTGAACGGGCTAATGGCCTGATAATGAGCGGCATTAAACCCTGACTAGTGCACTCCCTACGGGAGTCGGATAAGCACTGGGTTGAGGAACTTGCAACTTGATTCCGTACTCTAGGGGGCTACGGACTACACCTAACCGAACTACCAGATATACACATTTCTTCATGGTGTACGGCAACGAAGGTGTCCTGCCCTACGACATTATTCATGACTCAGCTCGAGTGCGCATGTACGAAGAGCGAGAAGCCGAGCTCGATCGACAGGACGACCTAGACGGACTTGAAGAGGAGGGCGATATTGCACAAGCTCGTTTCGCATTTCATCAACAACAAGCCAGGCAATACCAAAGCAGAGAAGTGCGGGCCAAGACTTATAATGTTGGTGACCTCGTCTTGCGTCTCCTAGAGAATTAGAAGGATAAGCTCAAACCAAGATTGGAGGGCCCCTTCATCATAGATGAAGTTCTCACTGGAGGAGCCTATCGCCTTCATAATGCATCGGATAATCGCCTTGAGACGAATCCATGGAGTGCTGCTCGGCTCTGACGATTCTACAGATAGTTCGGTAGCACCTTTTTAACTTTGACTAGGTCCCTTTTTCTCCTCTCCTTTTTTATTTTTTATTTTCATATCCCAGGGTATGTTCAGATCTACCGAATTGTTAGGGGTACACATCTTTAAATGTATACACCCCACTATAACTAGGGGCTTCTTTGACGAAGTTTATTATTAAAAGCTTGTGGCTTACATTGTTTACATCGTTTGTTCCATACACTTTTTGCCATTATATGCACCTCTATGACTTAAGTTTTTGCCAAGCTGGGTTGCCTCGCTCCTGTGTTTATACCCTACGTTCCCGATTGTTTGGCTAGGGTGTAAAGGAAGCACCTCTGTGATTGTTACAACCAGGTAATCAGGATCTATACCTCAGACGGGTGAAGCCAAAAGCTAGCGTTCTTAAGGTAATAATTGGTCGGCAAATAATGATAGATTACTTACATTTATGTAATTCTTCTCACAAATAAGGGACATGCTGCCCGTAATTCTATCTTTCGAATCAAAGCCTAGGCATGCATAATTAGGCATGCCGGCCCAAGGAAAGGAAACCTTAACGGAACTATTTTCCCTGGAAGATGTTTCTTACGTTAAATAGTAATATAACATAACTCCTCGAACAAATTTTGTCTATTTGAGCAATATGACCGGATTGCCTGTTTCCGGACATAATGAATGTTTATCACATTCCAACATGGTATCCAAAAACACTCCAAGTTCTTGGTTCAGAGGTTGAAGCCGAAGGCCTGCGATGACAAATTTTGACAAGTTCGGTTGGAGATAAGTTCAATAATAAAGTATATTGATAAATCGAACTGGATGCCTATCTTTATCTATGACATCTATAAGACTACCTAAACTACAGTCTTCTTGCGAATATTTCGTAACTATCATCACTTGGTCATACACCAAGTTCACGGGAATCTCTTTTTCGTCTGGTCCCTGAGGTCCAACTCGGGCCATATGATTCGGATCGAGCCCGGTGTAGCGCGTTTTCACCATCGCCCATGCTTCCCATGCACCTTCCCGGCATGCTGAGGCCTTCCATAGCTCCAAACGGCACCGGGCACCTTTGAACAGGTTCGCCAACCCCTCCATACATTCTGGAGGGGCATTGGATGGCCATAAGGCTTTGACCATGCTCTTCATGGCTTTCCGGGCCCGCTCATGCACTATGGACAACTCTTTTAGAACGTCGCCTCGGAATCCGGATACTTCCTCTTCAGGATGCCCGGTTAACAGACCTGCAAGAACAGCATTATAACACTCCGAATTATGGGATAATATGATTCCTCTGGATGGTTCAAAGGTCATACCGAATATGCCGCCTTTCAACTTTTTATTCTCTTTTTGTGCGTCCGATAATTGAGCCTTTAAGCTCTTTATCTCTTTGGCTTGCTTATACTTTTCCTCCTCCAGTTTGTTCTTTTGCTCAGTGGTCGTCGTGACTTTCTTCATCTCCTCTAGCTCTGTGGTGGCGGCATTTAGATTTGTCCGGCTCATTTCAAGCTCCTGGGACAACACGTTGTTCTTCTCTTTGAGAACCTGCGGTCATAACGATCCTTAAATTGGTTGGTCTAAACCGCTTCAAGTCTCAAGGGCTACTGGCATAAAATTGCACAAACCATTACCTACATATCTTTTGAAAACAGGTGAGCAGCTCCAACAAGTCCGTCCCGGGCGGCTCGGATATATGCATCCACGTGCTGAGGGCAGTAAATTCCTGCTCAGTAAAAATTGGAGCGCGCATAGTCTCTTTTAGTCGTCGATGATTCATCACGCTCTCCACTTCGGAATTTGTGAAAGATACGTCATTTGAATCCTCATGAGGTGGATGAGCTGGCGCTGCATCCGTACTGGCTCTTGTCCTGGTTGATGAGCCTGGCGCCAGATTAGCTAATGATCGGCTAACTGGGACTTTGGACATGGTTCGCCATGTGCTCCTCCTGAAATAAGATGGGAGGAGAAATATGACAATCTGGTCTTATGCCTAGGCATATATTAAAGGTTATACCTCTTTGATGAAGGAGGGGGCTCGACGGTGCTCCCGGTTTCCTTTCATTTTGAAGGCTCACCCTGCGTAGATGCTACCTTCCTAGGGGCCGCCCTTGATGGGGTGCGGCTCACTGAGCGCCAATCCTATGAAGCATGATTCAGTGTGATGGATGAGACGCAAGTGGGGGGTTCCTTTTTGAGGATGATCTCCGAATACTTACATTGGAGAAAGGGAGGAGGTCGGGGTAGTCGGCCATAATAGCCACTTCCAAGCCATCAAGGCTCGCTTGATAAAACACTCCATCATCAAACTCTATAAATATATGGATCTTCGCGGGAGCCGGGGTCCTCGTTGCGACCATAGTCCTCTGGTTGTGGGGAGGGGCAATGAATATTTTCGACCACCTTCCTCCATGTCTGTTTTAAGATGACCAGAACAATTCGGTTAGCATACCTCGATAATGAGGCGGTACAATGTTGATAATCAAAAACTTACCCATTCAATCGGGTTATACATGGAGAAACCTTCCCCACAATTTAAATGGGCGAATTCTTCTTTCTCCCCTTTATAAAGATCTGCTAGAATGGCCACCAGAGCGGCTGGGGTATCCGGCCCTCGCGCTTATAACGGGATGCGTCGTCCTCTCCATTGTAATACCATAAAGGGGTTACTCTAGATTGAAGGGGCTGAATGCATCGTTTTATCGCGACGGCCATGACTTCGACTATCGAGAGTTCGTAATGGGCAAGTAACCTGACCTTGCTGACCAGCCTCATTACTTCCGCACTGTCCTCTTGCTTGGGTCCCCGGGGGCGCTAGTTGAGGCATTTCTTCAAAGGAGCGCTGGAGAATTTGGGAATTCCACATCGAACTGGGTCCGGAAGGGGAACATCCTCAATATAAAACCATTCCGAAGTCCATTCTTCGGATCCCTTTTTGGGAGTTCCGACAAGGTAACCTGATCCGGCTATATGACATACTTCGGCGCCGCCCACTTCAAATATAGAACCCCCTTGATGACGAGGGACGAGGCAAAAGTACTTTCTCCATAGTTCAAAATGAGCCTCATAGCCTAAGAACAGTTCCCAGAGAACGACAAAACCTGATATGTGCAGGATAGAACCTGGTGTAAGGTTGTGTAGCTAGATCCCGTAGAATTCCAATAGACCCCTGAGGAAGGGGTGGATCGGGAATCCTAAGCCCCTCAGAAGAAACGAGACGAAGCACACCCTCTCCTCCTTGTTGGGGTTGGGGAAATTCTCTGCTAGCACGTCATTGCCAATCAAGGCCAATCCCGCCCGCACAGGGACTAGATCTGCGGGAGGTAGATATCCCTGCGTCTGAAGTCGATTCAGCTAGAGGTGAGAGACGGAGCAGCTTCACCAATCACCTGCTTGAGGGTCATGAGGGCGCGAGGAAGAGCTAACGGCACTGCCAGGTTTTGAAGTTTTTCGTGGTTGGCTCTGATGATCTTTACGCGATGTGGATGGCATTTGGGGATCTAACATCCTTATATAGATGCCGCCCTTGCGTGGTAAGGGGCTTATTTGTAAAAAAATATTATGGACCATTCGCATTCACCCGGTGTGTGGAAATCGAGGCAACGATAGGAAGGAATCATAAAGGCAGAACATGGAGGTCAAGACCGGACTATTATCAATCCGGAGTATGATGAAGAACCCGCCTTCCAAAGCCGAAGACATAAGCCGGATACTACATCGTCATTGAAGGCAAGTTCGGGGGCTACAGAGAGAGTGCTGGATTAGGGGGGCCTCGGGTGTCCGGTCTATTCGATATCGGCCAGACTGATGGGCCGTGAAGACAAAACAGAAGACTATCCCCCGTGTCCGGGTAGGGCTCCTATATGCGTGGGCGGCAAGTTTGGTGTCCGGATGTACTATTTCCTTCCTCTACAAACCGATTCTGTACAACCCTAGGCCCCTCCGGTGTGTATATAAACTGAATGGTTTAGTTCGTAGTGGCTATCAGAACAATCATAGGCTAGACAGCTAGGGTTTGGCCATTACAATCTCGAGGTAGATCGACTCTTGTAACCCCTATACTCATCGAATACAATCAAGCAGGACGTAGGATTTTACGTCCTTAAAGAGGGCCCGAACCTGGGTAAACACTGTGTCCCCATTGTTCCTTGTTACCATTGATCCTTAGACTCACAGCTTGGGGGCCCCTACCCGAGATCTGCCAGTTTTAACATCAACAGTGCCTTCACATGCATGCCCCCCGTGACACTCATTGGGTTCTGGTGAAACATATTCTCCGGTATATACGTGGCACCATGGCTATGGGTCTCACCCTGACGGCTTCCTCCAACACCGACCTCGTCGCCTACTCTGACACCGACTTGGCTGGGTGCCCCGACACTCGGCGCTCCACCTCCGGCTACTGCATCTACCTTTGGCCCACTCTAATCTCGTGGTCGTCTAAACGACAACCCATGGTTTCACGATCGAGCGCCGAGGCCGAGTACAGGGTTGTGGCCAATGCCGTCGCAGAGTGCTCCTGGCTACAACAGCTATTTCAGGAGTTGCTATGTGAGGTTCCCAAGGCCATGATTGTCTATTGTGACAACGTCTCCGCGGTCTACCTTTCCACCAACCCTGTTAATCATCGTCGGACGAAGCATATTGAGCTCGACATTCACTTTATCCGGGAGCACGTTGCACTTGGTCGTGTTCGAGTCTTGCATGTACCCATCGATCAACAGTTCGTCGATGTCATGACGAAGGGACTACCTACCTCGAGTTTCGATGGTTTTCGGTCCAGTCTTTGCGTCTCCGGCGATGCTTCAACTGCGCGCAGGGGGGGGGGGCGTTAAGCACGGTTGTCATTGCATTTATATCTGGCGGCTAGGATCTTTTGTATTTACTTTCTAGCTTAGCGATATCTCCCGATCATATCCCTATATAGCGGATACGGTTGAGATCTCGCAGCCCTTATACCTATATATGTGCTTAATACATGATCAATGAGAATTATCGATGCATGCAATCCTCCTCTTCCTAACTTACAACAGCAATGGCAGCTAGGTCATTGCTTCCGGCCCGTTCTCCTCCTGGGCCTCCTTTTAAGCTGCGCTGGCTCCAGCCCTCCGCCGGAGTGGTTTGCGCCTGTGGCATGTCCGACTGGCACCGTCACCAACGTGTATGGCTCTTTCCCGGACCGCACCATCTGCCGCGCAGCCAACGCTACGTTCCCACGCACCGAAGGGGAGCTCGTGGCCGCCAGGTGAAGCCAAGGTGAAGGTGGCCACCAGGCACTCCCACAGCTTCCCCAAGCTAGCCTGCCCGGGCGGCCGCGACGGCACGATCATCAGCACGGAGCGGCTCAACCGGGCGGTGAGCGTCGACGCAGCCAAGGTGCTGATGACCTCGAGAGCGGCATGGTGCTCTGGGACATGATCCACGCAGCCACAGCAGGGCAAAAGGCACAAATTTGACCTTGGATCGAAACTATTTCACAAACTAAACTGTTCTTGAAAGTATTTCACCCGACTGACCTTTAATGTGCAGCGCCTGACAGCAAGGCGCTACACTCTATTGTGCAACGCCTAACACTTAGGCGCCACACTGTGCAGCGCCTAGCTCAAAGGAGTTGCACTACACTGTGCAGCGCCTAGCTGTAAGGAGTTGCACAGTAGAGTGCAGCGCCTTGTTGTCGGGCGCTACATAAAAGGGTCAACAGTATGAAATAAAGCAGTTTAGTTTGTGAAATACTTTCGCTTTGAGGTTAAATTTGTCAATTTTGCCCCGCAGCGGTCGGTCTGGCGCTGCCGCACTCGCCGTCCTGGTATGGCCTCACCATCGGGGGGCTGCTCGTGACGGGCGCGCACGGGAGCTCGCTGTGGGGAAAGGGCAGCGCCGTGCACGAGTACATGGTCGGGATGAGGATCGTGACGTTGGTGCCAGCGAGCCAGGGATTCGCTGTGGTCAGGGAGCTCGGCCACAAACACCCAGACCTCAACGCGGCCAAGGTCTCCCTCGGCGTTCTTGGCGTCGTCTCACAGGTATGAACCCTACGTGGCTACAGGTGTATGTGTGTACTGTGAAATGTATCAACTGCTGCATCTATGGAGATTAACCACTACGGAGTAGTACCATCTTATTGCTTTGGAGTGAAAGACAAGTTTACTTAACTATGGGTTTTAATTGGATTTAATTAGCCGTCGCTGTTTGTTCACGTACGGTTTTTGCAAAATCCCATTCTCTCCGGTGAGGTTTCGCCTAGGTCTTGAGCCATTCGACTTCTCCACCTGTAGGTTCTCACGTCTATATGTGGTGAGATTATATCAGCTCAGTGCGTCGACGTAGACGCAACGAAAACTCAGGCGGCTTAAATGTAGAATGGACTTTGCCGTTAACTAACCCTTCTTTGGTGTCATATGAAGGTTACTCTGCAGCTGCAACCAATGTTCAAGCGGTCGGTCACGTTCGTCGAGCGCGACGACTTGGACTTCGTGGCACAGGTGGCTCTGTGGGCCGATCGGCACAAGTTTGGCGACATGACGTGGCTGCCACGGCGGGCCAAGGTCATCTACCGCGAGGACGGACGCGTTGATGTCTCGTCGCCTGGCAATGGCCTCAACAACTACCTCGGTTTCCGCTCTAACCCGACGCTCGGGCTTATGCCAGAGTCGCAGAGGAATGCCTAGAGGAGGACCGTGACGACATCGCACGGTGCCTGGCGGCGCTGGTGCCCGCAGCGACGTTCAAGCTGCAGGGGTACGGCTTCACGAACGACGGCTCTTTCTTCACCGGATACCCGATGGTCGGGTACCAACACCGCATCCGGGCATCTGGGACATGCATTGACGGCAAGGAGGACGGGCTCCTTTCCTCGTGCCCGTGGGACCCACGCATCCGGAGCTTCTTCTTCTACAACTCTGGCTTCAGTGTTGCGCTCTCCAAAGCTCCGGCGTTGGTTGCCGACATGCGGCGACTCTGTGACCTCAACCCGTGCACCTTATGTGGTTTGGACGCCAAGATGGGTGTGCTCGTCCTATGTTAGGGCCTCATCTACCTACCTCGGCAAGGTGGAGGACTCGGTCGACTTCGACATCACCTACTACCGGAGCTACACTGAAGGCACGCCATGAGCGCATTATGATGTAATCGACGAGCTCGAACAACTAGCTTTGCGAAAGTACAATGCCGTCACACACTGGGGCAAGAACCACAACTTTGCCTTCGACGGTGCCATGACCAAGTACGCAAAGGCTGGCGAGTTCCTCAAGGTGAAGGAGAGGTATGACCCTGACGGGATCTTCTCTAGCGAGTGGAGCAACCAGGTGCTTGGCATCAAGGGACAAAAATTGTCCAGAAGGGTTGCGCCATGGAAGGGCACTGCATCTGTTGATGAGTGGTTAAACAATGATGGTCCTTATGAGCTAATTGTTCTACACGCATCTGCTCTCATGAGTCGCACTATGCGCCAGAACCGGGCTATTTCTGTCGAAACGGGAAAGGTGTATGCAGAGGCGAGGATTTGCTCGCTCCAACCTGCCTCTGGCAACACGCATACCAATCATCAGGATGAACTGTGATTGAAATAGATAATTGAAACTCCATTTTACAACAAAGGAAGATAATAGAAGCTCGATGTATGGGTCAAGAAGCTCTGCAATCTAATGTTGAAGTAGTACATTTTTTTGTTAGTGGTTTGTTAATATTCTTCACTTTCTTCCATAGAATTATCCCTATGTAGGCTTCTATAGATTTATCTCCATGTTTGTTTCCCTCGAATTGTTGTATGTGTACTTTACTTCACGTTATGTTTTCATTCATTTTTAGTTCCATGTGTACTTACTTCACTTGCATTACGCAAAAGATGTTATTGTCAGCAATATTTTGGATACGGCGCGGAAAAAATGGTTACCGGGCGGTAACCATAAATCCCCATACCCCGCGAAAAATTGCCTTAAGGCATTTTCAACACGGACCCTCAAACCACCCGCAGCCGTCAAACGCGGGTGTGTATCAGTTCGCTTGGCGGTCCGGACGCATGTTTTCCCACAAACCGAAGACAAATTGAGGGCTTCGCGCACGTCTGGACCGCTGTCACGCCCACGTCTGATTGCCCTAACCCACTAAAAAGCCCCAACCCTCGCTCGCGTGCGCTTCCCACCCGGCGCCAGCTGCGCATTCATGTCGCTAGAGAGCAGCCGATCTGCATTGACACCAACGCAGATCGAACGTGACCTCTAACTATCGTCATCGAAGCTGCGCGATAGCTGAGAGAGCGTCGTCCATTGCACACCTGGCTGAACACGCCTCCTCGCCGTTGGAAATATGCCCTAGGGGCAATAATAAAGTGGTTATTATTATATTTCCTTAATCATGATAAAGGTTTATTATTCATGCTAGAATCGTATTGACCGGAAACTTAAATACATGTATGGATACATAAAAAAATACCGTGTCCCTAGTAAGCCTCTACTAGACTAGCTCGTTGACTAAAGATGGTTAAGGTTTCCTAACCATAGATATCTATTATCGCTTGGCAACGGGATCACATTATTAGGACAATGATGTGATGGGCAAGACCCACCCGTTAGCTTAGCATATGATCATTCAGTTTATTGCTACTACTTTCTTAATTTTAAATAAATATTCCTTCGACCATAGGTTCATGCAACTCCCGAATACCAAGGAATACCTTGTGTGCTATCAAACGTCATAACGTAACTGGGTGATCATAAAGGTGCTCTACAGGTATCTTCGAAGGTGTCTATTGAGTTGGCATGAATCGAGATTGAGATTTGTCACTCCGTATGACGGAGAGGTATCTCTGGGCCCTCTCGATAATACAACATCACAAGAAGATTGCAAGCAAAGTGACTAAGGAGTTAGTTACAAGATGATGTATTACGAAACGAGTAAAGAGACTTGCCGGTAACGATATTGAACTAGGTATGGAGATACTGACGATCGAATCTCGGGCAAGTAACATACCGACAGAAAGGGAACTATGTATGTCGTCATAAAGGTTCGACCCATAAAGATCTTCGTAGAATATGTAGGAACCAATATGGACATCCAGATGCCGCTATTGGTTATTGACCGGAGAAGCATCTCGGTCATGTCTACATCATTCTCAAACTCGTAGGGTTCGCATGCTTTCGACCGGATGTTGTTTAGAGTCCCAAATGAGATCACGGACATGACGAGGAGCTCTGAAATGGTCCAGAGGTAAGGATTGATATATGGGATAATAGTGTTTGGTCTCCGGAAGGGTTCCGGAATTCACCGGAAGGGGTTTTGGATGTTTTCCGAAATGTTCAGATACGAGATCACTTTATTTGGGCCAAGAAGCAATTTCATAGGCACCCTTAAAGGAAACAAATTCTTCAATTTGTTCAATATCATAATAATTATAAACACCCTTGACATAACAAAATAAGATTCCATTATCCTTAAACTCACATTGGAAGGAAATGAGTTTTAGAGTCTTCAAAACAACAAATAAAACCATGTATTGCACATAAATTCCAAGCATAACAATGCAAACTATTAATATGATGCCATAAAGTTTCCCTTTTGAGATAAGCGATGTGTAAGTGCATCTGCCACCCCTAGTTGGTTTTGGAGTATTCACGACAAACCTAGTTGAGGGACTAATGTGTTTGTGAGAATTGCAGGATAACACAGGTAGAAGTCCCTCATTGATTCGGTTTTACTACCAGAGATGACCCCTAAAAATGTATGAAGACATTGAAGACAAAGGTGGTATATGAAGATATTCACATTGAAGACTATGACAAAAGAAGACACGTTATGAAGCCTATGGAGCTCGAAGACTTAGATCTTTCGTAGTTCTTTTTCTTTTGTGTTGAGTCATAGGAACCACCATACTGTTAAGTGGGGTCCAGGAGAACCAGTCAGAATGACTGAAGTGATGCCTAAATCAAAAACCTATGTCTTCGAGCGAAGACAATGAGAGCGAATCTTGTCCAGAGCCGGACAAGTCAGCTTTGCTTGTAGCCCAAGTAAAGTTGCCATGAGAGTTTGAAATCTGACCGTTGAGACACGTGTCAGTTCCTTAGTGACCCAGGGTCATTTCGGACAAATCAGGTCGGGTTGCCAAGTGGCTATAAAAAGCCCACCCCCTACAACCATAAACAGTTGGCTGCTCAGATTTCAGTGCATGGCTTTTGTCGTTTGAGAGCAACCCACCTCGAAGCCTTTGAGAGAAAATTCCTAGCAAGGAGAAAAGCCCTAACCACCCAGAGCCAGAGAACATTGGGCATCACTTAAGTCTTCTTGTCTGTGTGATCTGAAGACTTATTACACTTGAGGACTGTGAATCCTCCAGACGGTTAGGCGTCGCGTTCAGAGCATCCAAGAGACATTGTGGATTGCCAGTGAACGAGGTCTGTGAAGGTTTGGGAGTCTACCTTGAAGACTTACCAGAGTGATTGGGCGAGGACTATGTGACCTTAGCTCAAGGAGAATACGGTGAGGACTTGGTGTCCTGAGCTGCGTGTTCAGGACTGGGTGTCCGGGACTGTGTGTCCTCAGGTTTAAATACCTAGCCGCTCCAACCAGACGTACAGTTGTCACAGCAATTGGAACTGGTCCAACACATCATTGTCTTCAACGAGTCACTGGTTTCATCGTCACTTCCTTTTTCTTACTGTTATTCATTGTGACGCCATTGCATGCTTGCTCTATCTTTTGTCTTCACAACGTGAATGTATGATCTGTTTGGCTTCATAACTTCTTCCTACCTGATCCTTATTACACTGCAGCTGTTTGTCTTTGTGCTTTCACTCTATTGAATACTTGACCATGGCTTGCCTAGTGTAATTTAACTTCCGCTGCATAGTAATAGGCAAAATCTTCACTGTTTGTCTTCATAACTCCCACGTTTTGAAGACTCTCATAAAAATCGCCTATTCCCCCCCCCTCTAGTCAATATAACGCACTTTCAATTGGTATCAGAGCAAGGTGCTCCCTTGTTCTGTGTGATTCAGTTTAACCACCTGGAGTTTTGGCTATGTCGACTGCAGGGATAATCAAAGTCTCCGCTGCGTGCCCCGTCTTCGATGGAACTGAATATCCCTACTGGAGGAATAAGATGTGCATGCATCTTGAAGCCATTGAAGTCGACCTATGGTATGTCGTCGAGAACGGCGTTCCCAAGGCTGGAGAAGGTGTCACTGCTGCTGATGTCAAGAAGTTCACTCAACTGGACTCTACTGCCAAAAATATCATGTGTGGTCATCTGACAAAAGGACAGTATGGCCGTGTGAGTGCCTTGAAGACATCCAAGCTGGTCTGGGACTGGCTCTCCAAGGTCAATGAAGGCATCTCAACCCAGAGGGATCAGAGAATCAGTGTTCTTCGCAACCTCTTCAACCGTTTCAAGCGAAATGACAATGAGAATGTCCAGCACACATTTGACCGGCTCACTGACATCACAAATGAGCTTCAAGCCCTCGGCGCCACTGAGATCACCAAACATGAAATTGTCAAGACGCTGCTGAGATCACTTGATAGTTCGTTTGACATCCTAGCCCTGATGATTCAAGAACGTCCTGATTTCAAGACACTCGATCCGTCTGACATACTTGAGAGGCTCAACACACATGAGTTTCAGCTTTCTGAGAAAAGAGATATCTACGGTCCAAACTATGGGCGAACTCGTGCCTTGAAGGCAAAAGCTATTTCCTCATCTGAAGAAGAATCTGACAGCAGTTCTGATGATCATGAAGACATTGGAAGGGAACTTGCAATGCTAGTGAAGAAGTTCCAAAAATTCACCAAGAAGAAAGGCTTCGGAAAATCTTCATGATCAAGCTTAAGGAATGATGAAGCTTCTGCTCATGACTACAAGAAGAAAACATGTCACAAGTGCAAGAAAACTAGACACTTCATCTCTGAGTGTCCACAGTGGGACAATGAGAACAGAAGGAAGAAGAAGAGCAAGGAATATGATTCTGACGACAAAAAGAAGAAGAAATACTCAAAGTCTTCTTCCAAGTCTTCCTCAAAGTCTTCATCACACAAGAAGAGCTCATCTGGCAAGGCACGTGCGTTTGTTGGCAAGGAAATGGATTCAGAGGAGGAGTCCGCTTCTGAGGAGGCAGAGGTGGAGTCTGAGGAGGAGTCTGATTCTGGCATTGCTAGTCTGGCTACAGCATACGTTGCCAAGTCCATCTTCAACACTGAAAACAATGACTTCATCACCGACACCGATGCAAATGACAAGAACGACTCCACTCCTACCTACTGCTTCATGGCACGCGGTGCCAAGGTAAACACACGCACTACTCGCTATCAAACATATAGTGACGATGACTCTGACTGTGATTCAAAACCCAGCTACAAAACACTTGCTAAAATTGCAACTGAACAACAGAAAGCTATGGAACATATTCAAAAACTTTTAGACAGAAGCGATGATCTGTTGGGTGCTGAAATGACTCGATCTGAATCCTTAATTGAAGACATAAAAAATCTTCACGTTAAGTATCAGGAACTTGAAGATCGTCTTGATACTCTCTCAACAACTCATGAAAAGCTTTCCTATGATTATCTTCAAAGGAAGCAAGAACTTGAGAAATTGAGAGCGGCTCATGAAGATCTTCAAAAGGAAAACGAGTCACTTCGCGCCGAACAGATCAGTTCAGCTCAGGAAGGATTTGAACCACCATGTCTTAAATGCATTGAGCGTGATAATGCTACTTCTGTTGCTGAATGTTCCACTGCTACTGCTGTTGCAATATCTTCAACTATTGATGTGGTAACTAACCCCTCTGCTGAGGATACCACTGCTATTGCTGATGAGAATGCTAGGTTGAAGACATTGCTTAAAACAGGGATGTACAAAAGTCTTAAAGGACATCGGACATTATGTGATGTCCTCAAGAAGCAGATTCTGAACCGAAACCCTAGGAAAGAGGGTGTTGGGTTCATAAGGAAAATAAATGCAGATGGCTCCTACTGGAAACCTGAGCAGTACCCCAAAACCACATGGGTTGCTGCAAAGGAACTTTCAGCAGATCCATCCAATTTATCTGGCTTCACTTGTGCTAACCCCATTATCATTGATGAATCCTTTGATGCAAACTATAAACTGTTTAAGAATCAGAATGGTGAAGTGTTTGCCAGGTATATTGGTACTAACTGCAGGAATGGACCTCCTATGAAGAAGATCTGGGTTCTGAAAAAGTGTCTGGAAAATCTTCCTGTGAATGTCTTCATGACACCTCACTTGAAGAAGACAAACCTCAGACCAAAGGCTTCATACAAACAGAGGACTCACCTGAGTCACACTAACGCAAATGTTTTGCAGGGAAACCATACTCAGGCATATGAATATGAGAGAGGTTCATCGAACCGTCATGTTCATATGACCAAAAATTATTCTGCTTATTCCTATGAGTATTATTGTCCACCTGCAAGACTGTTTGCTAAGGCTTCAAAGCCAAAATTCTCAGATGCTGCACTTAGACTTATTGCTTCTAAGCCACCCTTGAAGATGTGGGTGGTTAAGAAAGCTTAACTCTTTTTTGCAGGGAAAGGTCTCCAGCAGAAAAACAAAATCTTCTGACGCTATTGCTGGGGACCTTAAAAATCTTGTAGGGCGCAAGATAAAGTGCCCGAATGGCATCATTATGTACTTCGTTCCTGAATCGCATGCTACTCTCCCTATTAGTCCTAACCTGGATCTAAGTTTTCGTAACCCACTGGTTCGTCAAATGTTTTTGCTTCACAATTCTCTTCGTGAAGCCTATCCCCCTAACTGCACTGTAGGGTACGACACCAGCGTCTTCAAAGTCTTCAGAATGGATTATTGACAGTGGGTGTACAAATCACATGACTGGCAAAAGAAGCCTTCTTATGGACTCAACCTTACGTCCATCCGACAAGAGCCACATCACATTTGCTGACACTGGTAAGAGTAAGGTATTGGGTCTAGGTAGAGTTGCAATCTGTCTGTCTCAATGCTTTGCGATTTGAACATGATCATAATGTTTGGAAAATATCGTTGTCTAGTACTAATGGAATCTGACAAGTCTCTAGTGTTTGAAGGGTATCGAAAAGATGATCTGTATGTGGTAGATTTCTCAGCAGGGCCACAACTTGCGGTATGTCTTCTTGCAAAAGCTTCAGAATGTTGGCTTTGGCATCGAAGGCTTGGGCATGCTGGCATGAGGAACCTCCACACCCTTGCGAAGAAGAAGCATGTCATAGGCATCGAGGGCGTCAAGTTCAAGAAAGATCACTTATGCGGTGCCTGTGAAGCAGGGAAGATGACAAGGGCAAAACATCCTTCGAAGACAATCATGACTACTACTCAACCCTTCGAACTGCTCCACATGGATCTTTTCGGTCCCACTCACTACTCAACTTTTACTACTACTGCTTGCCTCTATGGCTTCGTCATTGTTGATGATTACTCTAGATATACTTGGGTGCATATAATCCTTTATAAGACTGAAGTGCAGGATGTCTTCAGACGCTTCGCCAATCGTGCTATGAACAATTTCGGCGCCAAGATAAAGCACATCAGAAGTGACAATGGCACTGAATTCAAGAACACTGGCCTTGATACATATCTTGATACCTTGGGCATCACACATGAATTCTCAGCACCGTACATGCCACAGCAGAATGGCATCGTCGAACGCAAGAATAGAACACTCATTGAGATGGCCAGAACAATGCTAGATGAATACAAGACTCCAAGAAAATTCTGGACTGAAGCCATTGACACTGCATGCCATACAATCAATCGAGTTTATCTTCACAAGCTTCTGAACAAGACATCTTATGAACTCCTAACTGGCAAGAAGCCAAATGTCAGTTACTTCAGAGTATTTGGCGCAAGGTGCTGGATCAAGGACCCACACCACACCTCAAAATTTGCACCAAAAGCACATGAGGGCTTTATGCTTGGATATGGAAAGGATTCGCACTCCTACAGAGTCTTCAATCTCTTTCATTACAAAGTGGTTGAAACAGTGGATGTGCAGTTCGATGAGACAAATGGTTCACAAAGAGAGCAACTGCCAAATGTGCTAGATGAGATTCTAGCTAGTGAATCAATCAAGCTAATGGGAACTGGAGAGATTATACCTTCTGAAGCTCATCCTGAAGAAGAACTTATCATCTCAGCACCTGATCAACATGAAGACAATGCTCAGCCTGAAGACATTCCTCCCAACAACAACACAGATCAGCAAGAGCAAAGTCTTCGCCCCGTACATCCTCGTGTTGCCAATGAAGTGCAGATTGACAGAATAATTGACAGCATCAATGCACCTGGTCCACTCACTCATTCAAGGGCAACTCAGCTAACAAATTTCTGTGGGCACTTCGCATTCGTATCAATATCAGAACCCAAGAAAGTTGAAGAAGCCTTCATGGAACCTGAATGGATTTAAGCTATGCAAGAAGAGATTCAACAGTTTGAACTGAATAATGTATGGAACTGGTCAAGCGTCCTGATCCACGGAAGCACAACATAATAGGCACCAAATGGATATACCGCAACAAGCAAGATGAGCATGGACAAGTTGTCAGAAACAAAGCTCGTCTCGTTGCTCAAGGATATACTCAAGTGGAGGGCATTGACTTCGATGAAACATTTGCTCCCGTGGCTAGGCTTGAAGCCATATGCATTCTGCTGGCCTATGCAAATCATCATAACATACTTCTATATCAAATGGATGTGAAAAGTGCCTTTCTCAATGGCAAGATTGAAGAAGAAGTGTATGTTGCACAACCGCCTGGATTTGAAAATCCAAAACATCCTGACATGGTATACAAGCTCAACAAGGCACTGTATGGCCTCAAACAAGCTCCTAGGGCCTGGTATGACACACTCAAATACTTCCTGAAGAGCAAAGGCTTCATACCTGGTTCCCTGAATCCCACTCTTTTCACGAAGACATATGATGGTGAACTGTTTGTGTGCCAAATATATGTGGATGACATTATCTTCGGCTGCATCAATCAGAAGTACAGTGAAGAATTTGGATATATGATGCAAGAGCAATATCAGATGTCCATGATGGGGGAGCTGAAGTTCTTCCTTGGTCTTCAAATATGACAACAACGCAATGGCATCTTCATATCTCAAGAGAAGTATATCAAAGATTGCCTGAAGAAGTTCGGTATGCAAGACTGCAAAGGCTTCACAACACCAATGCCAGCCAAACATCATCTAGGTCCTGACGACAATGGTAAAGAGTTCGATCAAAAGGTATACCGCTCCATGATTGGTTCTTTGCTTTATTTACGTGCATCTAGGCCAGATATTATGCTTAGTGTTTGCATGTGTGCTCGATTTCAAGTGGCACCAAAGGAGTCGCATCACTTAGCTGTGAAGCGAATTCTTTGATATTTGGCTCACACCCCAACTCTAGGATTATGGTATCCAAAGGGCTCAGAGTTTGATTTGGTTGGATTTTCGGATGCCGATTATGCTGGTGACAAAGTTGATCGCAAGTCTACATCAGGCACATGTCACTTTCTGGGACGATCACTTGTATGTTGGTCTTCAAAGAAGCAGAGCTGTGTATCTCTCTCCACTGCTGAATCTGAATACATTGCTGCTGGATCTTGCTGCGCTCAGCTTCTGTGGATGAAGCAAACACTCAAGGACTATGGCATTCATCTGAAGCAAGTGCCACTTTACTGCGACAACGAAAGCGCCATCAAGATTGCCAACAACCCAGTTCAGCACTCGAAGACAAAGCACATTGAAATTCGTCATCACTTTCTCAGAGATCATGTTGTGAAGGAAGACATTGATATCATACACGTCAACACTGAAGAGCAATTGGCAGATATCTTCACCAAGCCCTTGGATGAGAAGAGGTTTTGCAAGTTACGGTGTGAGCTAAATATCCTGGAATCCTCAAATGTCCTGTGATCAGGCACACATCCTAACACTTATGCATATGATGACTTAGATGTGCAACACACAAAGTAAAGTATATCTTCAATCAATGAAGACATACATTCTAAGTGTGAATACATTAAAGTGGAATTTGACTTCGGAGCGCCACGATAATTGTGCGCCGTGTCTGGGTCTAATACTTCCTATACGGTGGGTAACGCCACCACCAAACGTTGAAGTGTTTCACTCATGGCGTTACCTTGCAATATCTTCACATTTGGTTTGGCTTCGAACTAAACATGTCTTCATGATTATCTTCACTACGTTGATTATATAGATATATACATACTAGTGTTCTGTCCTCTACAGCATTCACTTATAGCTATGTCTTCTTGGTTGAATCTTTTGAACTAAGTGAATGTGATCGGACCCTAATCTCTCTATGCTTTCTATCTCAAATTCTATCTCTCCAAGTCATATGCATTCTATTGAAACTGTCGAATGTCTTCACTGTGTCCTTGTCAGCAGAAGATATAGAGACAACCATAAAGTCCGTTTTTAATGCTCATCCCTCCACATAAAATCCGGAGAAGCAGGAACGACCGCCCGACAATCCAGGCGTGCGTGGGACGTGGAACAAACCCCAAACTTCCGCAAACTGGCCACCCGTTCCTCAGATGCGAATCGCCAGGGGCACCTGTGTAATAGCACAGTGCCGCCCCTGAGCCTATAAATTCACACTTACCGCGGTCATTATCTCCTTCTTCCACCCTCGCACGAACCCTAGCGCCACTGCTAGCACTCGACGACGCCGGCGACGAAGCGCTTCGCTGCCGCAACCTCTCTGACGCCGTCCTCACGCCGACCGCGGACATCGTTCTCTCCGCCGTCGCCGTAGGTGTCTTCCGTCGTCAAGTTAGGGCACGGAGGACTGAACTGCTCGGCATCATCTCCCACTTCCGTCTAGCAGTTCCAAGTGTGGTAAATAAAACTTCTTTTTACAGCCCCGTTTGATCTCATGGTTCTGTCACTTTCTACCATAAGAGGTTTATCTTCACACAAGTTAGATCTCTCAATCTGCATCTCATAACATGCCTAGTGTATTCACTTGTGCTTCATAAAGTAGTTAGATTCCTCACTTGTACTGATTTGTGGGTTCGTACAAATATGGAACCAACTTCTTATCTATGAGTGAATGTCTTCGCACGATGAGGTCAATGTCTTCTAAAATGATTAATTTTCAAAACCTTCTGAGAATGCATATGACCTCTTCCCCTTCCCTCGCACCTTAATGCTGTCACAGGTACATGTCCGTGGGAGAATCCTTCGGTTCTCATAGTCTGCATTCATTTGCAGAATTCCTACAACATCACATAAACTCTCCTGAAGCCAGTTCCTGTTGGTCCAGCAAAAGAAAGCTTTTGAAGCCTTTGAAAGTCTTGAAGCCTTTCAAGTTAAAGTTTATGGCTTCAGAAGCAGCAGCAAGGAAGGGGGGGCAGACAAAGACGTGAAGGGACTTCCAAAGATCTGCCTGAAGACCTGGCAGAAATGTACAAAACAGATCCTGAAGAGAGTTATGGGTAGCGCAAGACCCGAATCCAATGGATTCGACGCTATTGGGCAGAACAATGGTTCAAATACCGCTTCGTCACCCAGGAGTATGCTGAGAAATGTGCCATCAAGAAACCATGGGGGGACATCCTTTACAAGAATCTCGTACCCAGGACCAGAGATGAAGCCATTGCTCAAGGCTTCTACCCATGCATGGTCCGAGGACCACAACCTGATGATGCGCATCCGTCGTCACTCCTTTGGTGTCGTGACGACAATCTGTTCAAGCGCAATTTCCAGTTTGCCCAACAATCCGCGAAGCTGAACAAGAAGAAATTTGGGTTAGACTTCAACCCTGGTCCCTCCGCACCAAGGGCAGATGGCACACGCGACGCAGAACCCAATATCATCGGTCCGTTTGCCAACCTTGAGGGCCTCATCACCCACATCTTAGTCCAAGGGACTGCCATGAATGACCCTCCATCTGACTCTGAGTCTGATGAAACTCCTGTTGTACCGAAGCCAAAGCAGACGAAGAAGCCAAAAGCTTCAAAGCTGGCCCCTGCCTCAAAAATCTCAAGGGCGAAGCCATTGGCAACTGCACCTCCTGAAGACAGTGTGCAGTCTGAAGACGTATCCCGCGTCTCCAAGCCCCAGAAGGACAAGGTGCCTCAGCCACACACCGGCAAAGAGCTCACAGCTGCTGCCATTCTGCGCAGCGAAGTCATTGATCTATCAAGTGATGAAGATCTTGGAGATGACGCTCTATAGCAGCTCATCAAGAGCAAAGAAGAAGCTGAAATCTTCAACAATTTGCCTCTCTTTGATGTCGCCATCATCCATAACTTCATCGACGAATGATTTGCCATGCCAAACATAAGCTTCGAAGATCTGCAGCTGCCCGTTGGCCTCAGCATCGCATTCCAAGGCGCTATTGCTTCAGAACTTGCTATTACCCAGCGCATAGTTGAACTGAAGCAGAAAATTGATCATGAAAAGGCTCAGTTCAAGAAGCATATGGCCAGGCTCAGTGTGCAAGAAGTGAAGAGCTTCAAGACCATGTTGCATGAGCTCAAGGATTTTTTTTTGAAAAAGCGTGCCGAAGCTCAGGGCTCACGTGAGCGGATGAAGTCTTTGGCTGAACAATGTGTGTAGGCATACAATGAGGCCGAGAAGCGCAAGGCACTTGGGCGTTCTGGCATCGACCCCAAGATGGCCGTGAAGAAGAAGAAAAAGCCTGCTATGGCTGAACCAGAGGCACCTGGGCAAGAAGCAGTTCCAATTGTCTTCCCAACTGCAACGACTGGCTCGAAGCCAAAGAGCCGGTCAACAGCTTCTGAGCTCAAGAAGACAAGAACTGCTGAGGCTGAAGCCAGGAAAAGGAAAAGCTCTGAAGCCTCTCCTACTGCCCCCAGCAAGAAGAAGCGCAAGATCAAGAAATCTCGAGCTGCTCACACAGAGCCCTTGATAGTTGAACCTATCTCAATGGTTCACCCCAACGCTGAAAGACAACTGACAGTTCATGAGCCTGCTCCCACAGAGGCTCCTGAAGCTGAAGATATTCCAGCAGCCGACCCCGTCGCTGCTGAAGACATTGGTCACCAGGACAATGTACAAGATGATGCAGCCCTTCCTCAGTGTGAACAAAGCGAGGTCATCAGCATTGGTCGTCCTCTGACGCCAATTGCACAAGATGCGTCATGGGAGGATCACCCTCAAGAGGAAGAAGACAATGAGGCCCAGCCCACTCCAACCCCATAGGCGTCGTCTGCATTCCGCAGGCTTCGCAGAGGTCCAAGGCATCAAGTCTCTAATGAAGACATTTCTGCTGCATCAGCCGAAGAAGAAGCAACACAAGAGCTCCACCAAGAAGCAGTTCTCCAGAAGAACGTGCTTGTGACTGACCCTCCAACTAGTCAAGTGGAGGCGGCAAATGTTGAGGCTGCCACAACCAACACTGAAGCCAATGTGGAGCCCTCCCCACCAAAAGCTTCAGCAGACAGCGAAGCTACTGATCAAGACACTTCTGTTCCTGAGTCTGCTGCAGGCCCTCAATTTGATTACCATGTTGAGCACAGGCCTCATGTCCAGAAGCCAGTCCCAAGGCTGCCAAGGTTCCCAAGTCCTGCATCAGCACCTGGCTCCTTTGACATCAACAGCTTCAAGGCAGACAATACGTTCTTCAACAGCTCCAAGAACCCCTATTCAAGGGAAAGGATTGTATCAGATAGGTTTTGGAGCTATTCTCAGCGCAGCTACTATTCATGCATCCTATACAACCAAGGTCGCATCTTCCCGCACAAGCGCCTTGATGTTGAAGCCATTGCTGGTCTGCCCTGTCTAGAGGAAGCTTTGGATTGCTTTAAGCAAGTGGGTCTGCTGTAGTTTGTCACTGATGAAGAGCACTGGAATGAAGAGCTTCTGCTTCAGTTCTATGCCACCCTCCATATTAAAGGATACAACAGAAATCCGAAGACTTGGGTCCTGAAGTGGATGACCGGCAATGTCCATCATGAAGCCAATGCATTTGATATCATTGAGCTCACCGGCCTGCCCACTCCTGGCGAATTCTTCGAGGAAGGCTGTCAACTACATGCTGAAACTATTGAGAGCATATTCCAGAGGCCTGAACCAAATATGAGTCAGATGCTCTCAATGATGAAGCCATTGCCTCATGATGCACCCTATCCAACTGAGTTCTTCATTGAAGACCTTGAGTACCTACCCAGGACCATATATCACACCATCCGGCGGACTCTCTGGCCCATTAAGGGACACTCTCCACATGCCAAGATTGAGGGTGCAATGAAGACTCTCATATTCTATATCCTTCATGGCAAATGCTTCAACGCACAGGATTTCTTCATACGCCAACTTGCAGCGTCGGGCTCAGATTTATTTGGTTTGAAATTCTATGCTCCTTGAGTGATGAGGCTGATCAAACTGCACTCTGCGATCTCGTATCAGCCCTCAGGCCGCAACCATCGGATCTTCTTACCAGATGTGGATACCTCCACTGAAGCTATATATCTTGAGCCTGCCAAGCAACCTTTAAGTCTTCAGAATGCAGAACACCAGAGCTTCACTCAGAATGATGAAGGTGTTGAAGCCATATCCAGGGTGTATCCGTTGGCTGGCACTACACGTGCACCACGCCCAGCATCTACTGAAGCCATAGACAGCACAAATGCTCAAAGACCCAAGAAGCGCGTTCGTGCCCTCAATGACCGAGAGCTTCTTGTGGCCCTTCACCAAAAGCAAGATAGGCATCACGACTGGCTAAAGTGTCAGATGAAAAGCCTCTTGGTGGATTTCAATCGTCTTCAAAACCTTGCCACCAAGAACGCTTTCGTTACACATGAAACCTGCCGTCGTACATGGAAAGGGCTCTCAATGATGTGTACTGAAGCTGAACTTGAAGAGGATGGCTTCACTGAGCGCTTCAAGTTTGACACCACACCTCCTAGAAGGGCTGTGATGCGAAACACACCATCACTTGAAGACTCTGAGTTTTCTTCATCTGCTGCCACAGTCACTGCCAGAATAATTGATGAAGAAGACGATGCTACATCACCGCCACCTGCTTCAGCACCTCCCAGCTCTTCTACACCGCCAAACAACTCCAACGACCCTTCTTCTCCTGGAAACGAGTAGACACTCTATGTCTTCAAACCTTTTTGGTCCTTGCTGACAAAAGGGGGAGAAGCATATGAGTTGATAGTCTTCAAGCGGGTCCATATGGGCGGGTGCTTTATGTTTTGCTATATTTTGCTTCGTGTTTACAACTCTCGTTTTTCCTTCATTTGGTTCTTTGAGTTGTAACACTAAAACTCGATGGTCGTCTGCTACTCGTTTGCCACCCTGTATGCGAAGATAAATTCCGCATGTGCGACGATAAATTCCGCACTTGTCTCATTCTGCAGACGTCCATTTTCCATTATGCATGTCATTATCTTCATATACTTTCACATGCATAGTGGATTGTCATCATAAGCTGAAGTGGATCTCCACAAGTACAACCTGCCATGTGCATTTGCATTCCAAAAGCAAATTAACTTATATGCACATCTTCAGGGGGAGCCCTTGCAACTTATGAACACAATTCCTTATCCTTTACAATTTCACAGACTATATTCCCCGTTGAAAACTTCAACTAGTTTGTCATCAATCACCAAAAAGGGGGAGATTGTAAGTGCATCTGCCACCCCTAGTTGGTTTTGGAGTATTGACGACAAACCTAGTTGAGGGACTAATGTGTTTGTGAGAATTGCAGGATAACACAGGTAGAAGTCCCTCATTGATTCGGTTTTACTACCAGAGATGACCCCTAAAAATGTATGAAGACATTGAAGACAAAGATGGTATATGAAGATATTCACATTGAAGACTATGACAAAAGAAGACACGTTATGAAGCCTATGGAGCTCGAAGACTTAGATCTTTCGTAGTTCTTTTTCTTTTGTGTTGAGTCATAGGAACCACCGTACTGTTAAGTGGGGTCTAGGAGAACCAGTCAGAATGACTGAAGTGATGCCTAAATCAAAAACCTATGTCTTCGAGTGAAGACAATAAGAGCGAATCTTGTCCAGAGCCGGACAAGTCAGTTTTGCTTGTAGCCCAAGTAAAGTTGCCATGAGAGTTTGAAATCTGACCATTGAGACACGTGTCAGTTCCTTAGTGACCCAGGGTCATTTTGGACAAATCAGGTCGGGTTGCCAAGTGGCTATAAAAAGTCCACCCCCTACAACCATAAACGGTTGGCTTCTCAGATTTCAGTGCACGGCTTTTGTCGTTTGAGAGCAACCCACCTCGAAGCCTTTGAGAGAAAATTCCTAGCGAGGAGAAAAGCCCTAACCACCCAGAGCCAGAGAACATTGGGCATCACTTAAGTCTTCTTGTCTGTGTGATCTGAAGACTTATTACACTTGAGGACTGTGAATCCTCCAGACGGTTAGGCGTCGCGTTCAGAGCATCCAAGAGACATTGTGGATTGCCAGTGAAGGAAGTCTGTGAAGGTTTGGGAGTCTACCTTGAAGACTTACCAGAGTGATTGGGCGAGGACTATGTGACCTTAGCTCAAGGAGAATACGGTGAGGACTTGGTGTCCTGAGCTGCGTGTTCAGGACTGGGTGTCCGGGACTGTGTGTCCTTGGGTTTAAATACCTAGCCGCTCCAACCAGTCGTACAGTTGTCACAGCAACTGGAACTGGTCCAACACATCATTGTCTTCAACGAGTCACTGGTTTCATCTTCACTTCCTTTTTCTTACTGTTACTCATTGTGAAGCCATTGCATGCTTGCTCTATTTTTTGTCTTCACAACGTGAATGTATGATCTGTTTGGCTTCATAACTTCTTCCTACCTGATCCTTATTACACTGCAGTTGTTTGTCTTTGTGCTTTCACTCTATTGAATACTTGACCATGGCTTGCCTAGTGTAATCTAACTTCCGCTGCATAGTAATAGGCAAAATCTTCACTGTTTGTCTTCATAACTCCCACGTTTTGAAGACTTTCATAAAAATCGCCTATTCACCCCCCCCCCTCTAGTCGATATAATGCACTTTCACGATGTTACACAAAATAAGCATCCTCATCTAATGATTTTTTTCTCAACTAAGCTAGTTGGGTTTTCAGCACGAGCATAAAAGGGTTGAATATGATCCAAGTAGAAAGCTTTAGTAGTATGATAGATTTTGGGTGGTTCTTCAAACCATTAGGTTAGCAACTACACCTATTTTTTTGGTATTTTACGTTTTCTACCCATAACTAAATATAGAAACAACTTAGACAAAAAATAATTAAAACTACTTAGTGATAAACCAAACAAGCACACATAAGAATATTCACCCCATGCTATTGCTCCCCGGGAACGACGCGAGAAAAAGGTTTTGATAACCCACAAGTATAGGGGATCAATTATAGCTTATTCTATAAACAAGAGTGTCGAACCAAACGAGGAGCTAAAGGTAGAATTTATATTCCCATCAAGTTCTATCGACCACCTATACAACTCTACACACATTTAATGTTTGCTTTACCAAGAACAAAAATAAAATTAGAAGTACTTTGTAGGTATAAAGGGACAGATTTGCAAGATAATCAAGAACGTGAAAATAAAAGTTAGGTGTTTTTTACTAAAAGTACAATTAGGTCAGTATAGCGAGTGTGGAAAAGTGGTGGTAGGATTTGCGGAATTGTCCCTAAGCAATTGGCTAAGTTACTAGACCGATAGTAAGTTTTTATGTGGGAGAGGCCACTACTAGTATGACATGCCTTACTGCAATTCTATGCATTTATAATTGGAACTATTAGCACGCATCTGCAACTACTAAAGCTCATTAAGGTAAAATCCAACCATAGCATTAAGATATATTGGTTCCCCTTCAATCCCATATGAATCAATTTCTATGGTAGGAAGAAGCTTATGTCACTCTTGCCCTCCAATGCATAATCCTATCAACATACAACTAACCCTATGATGTGATCCATGCACACACTCATATGATGGGAACCAAAGGACAGCAACATAACCACAAGCAAATTAAACCAATCATAACAATTCACCAATTACCCCAAATGACAACAAAAATCTACTCAAAAATCATAGGATGACAACACATCATTGGATAATAATATGAAGCATAAATCATCATGTTCAAGTGAGGGGTACAGCTGGTTGCGGGAGAGTGGACCGCTAAATATAGATGAGGGAAGGTGATGGAGGTGTTGGTGAAGATGACAGAGTTGTTGAATTAGATCGCCCTCACACGATACTTGCGCCGGCAGCGTTCCAGTGCCACCGGGAGAGAGGGGGAAGAGCCCCCTCCTCCTCCTCCTCCTCCTCCTCCTCCTCCTCCTCCTCCTTCTCTTCTTCTTCTTCTTCCTTGGCCTTCCCCCTTGATGGGAGGAGGGTTTCCCCTCTGGTCCTTGGTCTTCATGGCTCCCGGAGGGCAGGAGCCCCTCGGAGATTGGATTTCTCTTTCTGTTCTCTTTTGTTTCACGTTCCTGTTTTCTAGTCCTTCACCATTTTTTAAATTCGTGGAGATCCGTAACTCCGATTGGGCTGCAATTTTGAGGGGATTTCCTTCCGGATATTATCTTTATTGCGGCAAAAGAAGGGCAGCAACCGCCTTACGGAGGAGCCACAAGCCTACTGGGCGCGGCCAGGGTAGCAGGTCACGCCCTCTGGGCTTGTGGACCCCTCGGACATCGTCTCATGCTGATTCTTTTTCCTAAAAATCACATATATTCAAAAATAAATCTTCATAAATTTTATCGCATTTGGACTTCGTTTGATATGGAAGTTGTAGAATATTGGTATGAAACAATAAAAAATTATAGATTTGACGGAGACGTATCAACCTCCCCATGTGGACATGAGGTGGCAATCTTCACCAAGGCAAGAAGTGGAGTCATAGTGGGGTCATGCAATACGTCCATTCTTGGCATTGCGTCCACCCATACAAGATGTTGTTTTCCAATGGCGGAGCTTCATGGGGCCAGAGGGGGCCATTGCCCCCCTACTCTAGAAAACTCTTAAGTATACCCCTAGTCATTGTACGAGATGGTTGCGGTGATCCTCCTGCTGCTTATCCAGTTCACCGCCGAAGCTACGAACGACACGATGCCACCCCGGCTGGATCTTCGTGCGATGCTTGGCGGACTGGATATCATTTCCAGCCGCGACGAAATTGGATGAATGATCCAAACGGTAAGCACATCGATCCCTTGTTCTTTTCGACACACACCCTCCCTCAACCCCTAGCTAGTTTGGTTAATTTGATTTTCCGATTCTTCTTTCCCAGTGTTTACGGAGCAAATCCGACAAACCGGATCTTCTTTCCCGGTGTTGGATTTGTCGGTTCTGATGGGGTCATGTACCTAGGGTAGGGTCACAGACCTGATCTAAGTACCCTGCCCAAGGACACCCTTGGAAGAGGTCACCTTCCAGTCGACCAACGAGGGACTCACTCGACTGACTTGAAGGACTCGACCACGAAGACTCACTCGACCACCAGAAGGTCAAGAGGCACTCTGCACTGCAACGGCCTGTAATTAAGTAGACTTTATGATAGTAAAGACACTTTATGTGGGGCGTTACCAGTAACGCCCCAGACTTAACTCACCTTAAACCCTCTCCTACGTGGGTTGGCTGGGGTCCTGGCGCACTCTATATAAGCCACCCCCCTCCACAGGTAGAGGGGTTCGGCACCTTGTAACTCATATACACATAATCCACTCGACCGCCTCCGGGCTCCGAGACGTAGGGCTATTACTTCTTCCGAGAAGGGCCTGAACTCGTACATCTCTTGTGTTTACAACCTCTCCATAGCTAAGACCTTGCCTCTCCATACCTACCCCCCACTCTACTGTCAGGCTTAGAACCACGACAGTTGGCGCCCACCGTGGGGCAGGTGTTTTAGCGATTTTGTGGGGAAGTTGCGATTCTTCCGAGTACTTTCATCATGGTGGCTGCTGGAGTTTTGGTCGAGGGTCGAGAGATCCGCCTCGACGCTCTCACCTTCATCGCCAACGACTCCGCCTGGCTCCAGGAGGCTCCACTCGACGTTGATGCGCTCCCCGTCCGCGGTGCGACGCATTTTCGCGCATGTGTCTACGGCGTTTTGCTGCGGCAATCGTCGACCCCGTATCGGTCGACTCCTCCATCGTCCACCCTCCCGGTCTCCCGCCAGCGCAAGCGCTCGGGCCGGTCGAGGCTTCAGCGGTGGGTGAGGCACGCGGTGGCTCGCCAGACGGCCACTACTCATGTTGCGGCAATCGAGCCCGACGAATCTCTCTACGGCCTGTTCGATCTGTCGACTGGCTCCGTGGAGACTGCATCCGAGTGTGATAGCGGTGATCCAGCGGCGGAAATCCTGATGGTCGACGGGCCCCGCAGTCCCCCTGGCTTCGCCCGTGATGGTGGGGCAGGCGACGGAGGCGACCCCGCACGAGACCACGAAGAGTACCAGCCCGAGCCACTCGACTCTCTGCAAAGAGAGGAACTTCACCGCAGGAACGTGGATGCCCTGCGTACACCCATCGCAGGAGAAACCCCCGAGGCTCGCGCCTTGGAGGAGGCGCGTTTGGCCAACTTGGCCGAACGCACTCGACTGGAGAATCTTCAGCGAGCACTCGACGAGCGCGCGCGGCAACGAGTTCCCGACAACAGTCGACGTCAACTCTTCCCGCCGACTCAGGTATATCGAACCCCAATCCAGAATTTAGCAGCTGCGACCCGTATAGCAGAGTCTATCCAGCCTTCTCAGTCGGAAGCTGGCAGAGGCTTGATGCAGATCAGGGATCTGCTCCGGGCAGCAGGAGATCAGAATTCAGCCGTGTCGCAGTCGCGCAACAGAATTCACAGTCGATCCGTCGCTGCGAATACGGTTCAGTCGGCTCACAGCCCCAGATCGCCTCCACGGCGTGAAGGGCGCGAGAATCGGTGAGACCAATATGGTGACCGACTCGACCGAGATGATAGGCGTCGAGTGCCCAATTCCCCTTCGAGGGGTGGGTCTTACACTCCTCGGCAGCAAGATGACAGGCGTCAGCTCAGTGCGGGGCGAAGAGTTCCAGTCGACCCCAGAGAACCAGGCTTCGACGCGCGATCCATTATCGTGCAAGGTTTGGTCGACCGGAACAGAGCCCATCGAGGTGGACTCGACAGAGATGCACCCACAAGCAGTCGAGTGCATGTTTCTGGTCCTGAATGTTTCAGCAGGGCTATCAGAGCCACAGTTATCCCCCCCCCCCCATTTCAGGTTGGCAACAGGAGTCAGCAAGTTCACTGGTGAGTCCAAGCCTGAAACTTGGCTTGAGGACTACCGAGTGGCGGTTCAGATTGGTGGTGGGAACGATGAGGTAGCCATGAAGCATTTGCCCCTCATGCTGGAAGGTTCTGCCAGGGCATGGTTGACTCAATTACCTCCTAGCAGCATTTACACTTGGGAAGATCTGTCCCGAGTGTTCATCAGAATGTTTGAAGGAACTTGCAAGCGACCAGCTGGACTGACAGAGTTGCAAGTCTGCGTGCAGAAGACCAATGAGACTCTCAGAGAGTATATTCAGAGATGGATCACTTTGCACCATACTGTGGAGAATGTGTCTGATCATCAGGCAGTCTGCGCCTTTAAAGATGGCGTCAAGAACAGAGAATTGAGTTTGAAGTTTGGTCGAACCGGTGACATGACCTTGAGTCGGATGATGGAGATTGCTACCAATTACGCCAACGGCGAAGAAGAAGACCGACTCCGAAGCGGCAAGCACAAGCCGAGTCAGTTAGAAAAAGGAAACACCAGTCGGAAACAGAAGCGGAAGGCTGAACCGGCAGCTCCTGGAGAGGCTCTGGCCGTGACTCAGGGAAAGTTTAAAGGGAAACCAAAAGGATCCTGGAACCCTAAGAAGGTGAAGGATAAAGAAGGGAACGACGTGATGGATATGCCGTGTCATATCCACACGAAGAAAGACGAAGAGGGGAATATCATCTACCCGAAGCATACCACTCGCCAATGTCGACTCCTGATCCAGCAGTTTCAGGGAAAACAGTCTAAGGACAAGGAGAAGGAGTCGGACAAGGCCGAAGACAAGGAGGACAGTGAGGAAGGATATCCGCATATCAACTCCACTCTGATGATCTTTGCAGATGTGGAAAGCAAGAGTCGATTGAAAGTCATTAACCGAGAGGTGAACATGGTTGCCCCAGCAAAAGCAAATTATCTGAAATGGTCCCAAATACCCATCACATTCGACCAATCTGATCACCCGACTCATATTGCCACCCCTGGGAGGCAAGCTTTGGTGGTCGATCCAGTTGTCGAAGGCACTCGACTGACAAAAGTGCTGATGGACGGTGGAAGCGGGCTGAATTTGTTGTATGCAGACACACTGAAAGGAATGGGCATTCCGATGTCCCGACTGAGCACTAGTAACATGAGCTTTCATGGAGTTATACCAGGGAAGAAAGCCGAGTCACTCGGCCAAATAGCTCTGGACGTGGTGTTTGGTGATTCGAAACATTTTCGCAAAGAAAAGTTGACGTTTGAGGTCGTGGATTTTCAGAGTGCATATCATGCCATTTTGGGGAGACCAGCTTACGCACGGTTCATGGCTCGACCATGTTACGTGTACCTCAAATTGAAGATGCCCGGCCCCAAGGGAGTGATCACTGTCACCGGTGACCGGAAAAAGGCAGAAGAGTGCTTTCAGAAGGGCTCAAAGATTGCCGATTCCCAGGTGACAGTGGTCGAATTCGAAGAATACAAGCAAAATGCAGATCCGAGTGACTTGCTACGATCCAAGAAACCCGCCACAGAGTCTGCATTTCAGTCGTCCGGTGAGACGAAGCCTGTTCACATTCACCCGACCGACCCCGATGCAGCTCCGACCCGCATCTCCACAACACTCGACCCAAAATAGGAAGAAGCGCTCATCCAGTTCCTCCGTGAGAACTGGGACATTTTTGCATGGAAGCCCGCTGACATGCCAGGTGTTCCCAGGGGACTGGCTGAGCATCGTCTAAGAGTCGACTCATCTGCAAAACCAGTTAAAGAGCATCTTCGGAGGTCCGCCGTCCAGAAGAGAAAAGCCATTGGTGAGGAAGTGGCTCGACTGTTGGCGGCAGGATTTATCCGAGAGATATACCACTCCGAGTGGCTCGCTAATGTCGTCATGGTTCCTAAGAAGGACAAGTCGCTCCGAATGTGCATTGATTTCAAGCACATCAACCGGGCCTACCCGAAAGATCATTTTCCTCTCCCTCGCATAGATCAAATTGTTGACTCGACCGCGGGATGCGAGAGATTATCTTTTCTAGATGCCTATTCCGGGTACCACCAGATCCGTCTGTACGGACCCGACGAGGTAAAAACAGCTTTCATCACTCCATTCGGGTGCTTCTGCTATATCACCATGCCGTTCGGCCTCAAGAATGCCGGAGCCACATTTATTCGAATGATTCAGAAGTGTCTACTCACTCAAATCAGTCGGAATGTGGAAGCATATATGGATGATATCGTTGTCAAGTCACGAAAAGGTTCCGACCTGCTCGCTGATCTCGCCGAAACATTTGCCAACCTCAGAAGGTATGATATCAAGCTCAATCCATCAAAGTGCACATTTGGAGTTCCTGGTGGCAAGTTACTCGGTTTTCTCGTTTCCGAACGGGGAATCGACGCTAATCCAGAGAAGATCGGCACTATTCTCTGAATGAAACGCCCTGTGCGAGTGCACGATGTCCAGAAGCTTACTGGATGCTTGGCCGCATTAAGTCGATTCATCTCACGACTCGGTGAAAAGGCATTGCCTCTTTACCGACTGATGAAGAAGGCAGACAAGTTCGAGTGGAATCCAGAAGCTGATGCAGCGTTTGCCGAGCTAAAAGCTCTGCTCTCCACCCAGCCGGTGCTTGCTACTCCAATCAGCAAAGAGCCTCTGTTGCTCTATATCGCAGCCACAGGACAAGTCGTCAGTACTGTGCTTACGGTCGAGCGGGAAGAAGAAGGAAAAGCTCTCAAAGTTCAGCGCCCAGTGTATTATTTGTCTGAAGTCTTGACTCCATCCAAGCAGAGATATCCTCATTATCAGAAGCTTGTGTATGGAATATACATGACCACAAAGAAGGTTGCTCATTATTTCTCTGATCATTCCATCACAGTCCTCAGCGACGCTCCACTATCAGAGATTTTGCACAACAGAGATGCAACTGGTCGAGTGGCCAAATGGGCGATTGAACTTCTTCCCCTTGATATCAAGTTTGAGGCAAAGAAAGCCATTAAGTCCCAGGCAATAGCAGATTTCCTCGCCGAGTGGATTGAACAGCAGCAGCCGACTGAAGTTCACTCGGAGCATTGGACCATGTTCTTTGATGGCTCTAAGATGTTGAATGGTTCCGGTGCTGGGGTTGTCCTAGTTTCCCCCAGAGGAGATAAGCTCAGATATGTGCTCCAGATTCACTTTGATTCCTCCAATAATGAGGCAGAATATGAGGCCCTCTTATATGGATTGCGCATGGCCATTTCACTCGGCGTCCGTCGCCTGATGGTCTATGGCGACTCGGATTTAGTGGTCAACCAAGTGATGAAGGAGTGGGACGTGAGAAGCCCAGCCATGACTGGATACTGCAGTGCAGTGAGGAAGCTGGAAAAGAAGTTCGAGGGGTTGGAGCTCCATCATATACCCCGACTGAAAAATCAAGCAGCTGATGATCTAGCAAAGATAGGTTCCAAGAGAGAAGCCATTCCGAGTGGTGTGTTCTTGGAGCATATACACACTCCGTCAGTCAAAGAAGATCCTTTCACCGAAGAAGCTCCACAGCCCAAGAGTGCCACAGATCCGACTGAGGTTGAAGTCCCAGCGGTGGTCGACTTGATCATGGAGGTCTTGATGGTCATTCCCGACTGGACAGTTCCATATATCGCGTATATCCTGAGAAAAGAGCTTCCGGAGGATGAGGAAGAGGCTCGACAGATCGTCTGTCGATCTAAGGCCTTTACCGTTAACAAAGGACAATTATACAGAGAAAGCGCGACTGGAGTTGGTCAGAAGTGCATAACACCAGAAGAAGGTCGACTCATCCTCAATGATATCCACTCGGGGACCTGTGGTCATCATGCGTCCTCTCGGACCATCGTGGCCAAAGCATACCGAGCCGGATTTTACTGGCCAAAAGCGAATGAGATGGCAAAGGAGATAGTGGATAAGTGCGAGGGATGTCAGTTCTACTCGAATATGTCGCACAAGCCTGCATCGGCTCTGAAGACCATCCCACTCGTCTGGCCTTTCGCGGTATGGGGGTTGGACATGGTCGGTCCTTTGAGAACAGGGCGAAGCGGCTTCACGCATGTACTGGTGGCAGTCGACAAGTTCACCAAGTGGATTGAGGCTAAACCAATCAAGAACCTTGACGCTGGTACTGCTGTTAGCTTCATCAGGGAACTAATATTCAGATATGGAGTCTCGCACAGCATCATTACGGATAATGGGTCAAACTTTGACTCGGAGTAATTCAGAGATTTCTGTAACTCTCAAGGCACACGGGTCGACTACGCTTCAGTCGCCCACCGCAGTCGAATGGACAAGCAGAGCGAGCCAATGGCCTGATTCTCAAGGGATTGAAACCTCGACTGATGCGTGATCTCAAGCATGCAGCTGGAGCTTGGGTCGACGAACTTCCCTCAGTGCTTTGGGGACTACGGACCACACCTAATCGGTCGACCGGAAGAACTCCATTCTTCTTGGTCTACGGAGCTGAAGCAGTCTTGCCGAGTGATCTTCTCCACAATGCTCCTCGAGTTGAAATCTACAACGAAGCAGAAGCTGAACAAGCGCGGCAGGACGCAGTCGACCTTTTAGAGGAAGAAAGGGAGATGGCTCTGATCCGGTCGACCATCTACCAACAAGATTTGCGTCGTTTCCACGCCAGAAATGTGAGAGGTCGAGCCTTCCAGGAAGGAGATTTGGTTCTCCGAGTGGATCAGCACAAACCACACAAGCTTGCTCCTTCTTGGGAAGGTCCCTTCATCGTCACCAAGGTTCTCCACAACGGGGCGTACCGTCTTTACAACGTCGAGCATAATATCGACGAGCCCCGAGCTTGGAACGCAGAACTACTCCGCCCATTTTACACTTAAGGTTTATCACTCGGATGAGTTGCAATAAAGTACTTCTGTAGTTCATGGACCTCAAAATAATAGTGTCATAGTTCCTCCATAATTTTTGTCACTTTTTATTTTTGTCCAATAAAATTCCCCCTCAGTGGGTGACTTAGCCGCGAATCCGTTTCGCCTAAGTTTGTAAAAATCCTACCGAGTGGTGAGCCAGACTCCCACTCGGAGGCTTAGCTGCGAATCCGTTTCGCCTAAGTTATCGAAATCCTACCGAGTGGTAAGCCAGACTTCCACTCGGGGGCTTAGCTGCAGTCCAAGCACTCGCCTAAGTTATAAAAATCCTACCGAGTGGAGAGCAAACCTCTCACTCGGGGGCTTAGCTGCAGCCCTGTGCTCGCCTAAGTTATAAAAATCCTACCGAGTGAAGAGCAAACCTCTCACTCGGGGGCTTAGCTGCAGCCCTGTGCTCGCCTAAGTTTGTAAAAAATCCTACCGAGTGAAGAGCAAACCTCTCACTCGGGGGCTTAGCTGCAGTCCAAGAACTCGCCTAAGTTATCGAAATCCTACCGAGTGAAGAGCAAACCTCTCACTCGG
>NC_041392.1:466797194-466841566 GCF_002162155.2 Triticum dicoccoides | reverse complement strand
TCACTCGGAGGCTTAGCTGCAGCCCAGTGCTCGCCTAAGTTTGTAAAAAATCCTACCGAGTGAAGAGCAAACCTCTCACTCGGGGGCTTAGCTGCAGTCCAAGAACTCGCCTAAGTTATCGAAATCCTACCGAGTGAAGAGCAAACCTCTCACTCGGAGGCTTAGCTGCAGTCCAAGCACTCGCCTAAGTTATAAAAATCCTACCGAGTGAAGAGCAAACCTCTCACTCGGAGGCTTAGCTGCAGTCCAAGCACTCGCCTAAGTTAAAAAAATCCTACCGAGTGAAGAGCAAACCTCTCACTCGGGGGCTTAGCTGCAGCCCTGAGCTCGCCTAAGTTATCGAAATCCTACCGAGTGAAGAGCAAACCTCTCACTCGGGGGGGCTTAGCTGCAGCCCAGTGCTCGCCTAAGATATAAAAATCCTACCGAGTGAAGAGCAAACCTCTCACTCGGAGGCTTAGCTGCAGTCCAAGTACTCGCCTAAGTTATAAAAATCCTACCGAGTGGTAAGCCGGACTTCCACTCGGAGGCTTAGCCGCAGCCCAGTGCTCGCCTAAGTGGACTAAGGAATAAGTCGATTGCAGTAAAGGCGCCCTGCTTTGAACCTGCAAAAGACATTTCGAGCCAAAAGCAATCGTATTCAAGCACCAAATTCAAGTTCGAATCGATATCTAAAGGAACCAAAAAGTGCTCAGGCGTTAAGCCCGTTAAGGTTTACCGGTTACAATTCCACTCGGCATACCGAGGCAAATTTAAAGCGTCGAGCTAGAAGAAGTTTTTTACCCCTCCTGTGGAGGGCTGGAAGGTGCAACAAACTCATCAAGATCAATTCCGTCTGCGATCCGAGTGGCAGCCGCAAGGAAAGTTTCCATAAAGGACCTGAAGTCGTGTTTCTTGGTGTTGGCCACCCGGAGGGCCGCCAGCTTCTCTTCTCGCGCATCTTTGCAGTGGACTCGGGCCAGACACAGAGCAACATCTGCACCGCACCGAGCCGAGGACTTCTTCCGTTCCTGCACTCGACCAGGGATCGTGTTCAAGCGAGCCATCAGCGACTCAAGGTCATTCTGAAGTGTCTCCCCGGGCCAGAGCGTCAAGTCGATGCGAGATGTGGCGACCTTCAGCCTTGCGAGATAGTCCACGACAGCTGCAACACGGGACTCCAGTCGGAAAACATCCATGGCAACTTTGTCGTTCACCGGAGAATTGACGGGGTCGAGGTTTGGCTCCAGCCGGCTAGTTTCTTCTTCAAAGTTTTGGCAAAATTCTGCAAGGATGATCACTGAGTCAAGGGGATGGTCAAATGGAAAAACCACGATTGGAAATGTTTGCCGAGCATAGAGGTTTACCTTCAAGCATAAGAAACAGCTTCTTGGCAAGACCATTCAGGAAGGCCTCCAGATCATTTTTCTTCCCAGTCAACTTACTGACTTGGTCGGTCAGGGCAGCTTTATCAGTTTTCAGTCGACTGACCTCCTTGTTGGCGATCCCAAGAGCAGCTTTCAGATTGGTATTGTCTTGTTCAAGCTTGGTGACTGAAGCTAACTTCTCATCAGCAAGCTTGATCTTCTCAGCTAGTTCAAGGTCTTTCTTCTGTTGGGCCTCCCTTACCTTACCTGCAAGTTACAGCAAGATCAGATTTTGAAACAAACAAGGGGAAAAGCAGTCGTCAGGGTCTCACCAAACATACCTTCGGTCTCCTCCTTTGCCTTCGTCAGCTTCTCCTGAACCAGCTTCAAGTTCAGCTCGAGTTGAGTGTGCTTGTTTTCCAGCTCAGAGTAGCGAGCCACAAGATCACAGGAGTTCTACGAAGAACCAATCGACTAGATGTCAAAAATAATTCACTTCCGAGTGAAAAAGGGAAAAATCACACGTTTCTAAGACTACAGCCGAATACAAGCATTCGATCGTAGTCTCGGGGACTACACCCAGTGGGTGCACTCAGCGTGCCCCCACTAATCCTATTGAAGATAGAGTCGACCAGTCGACCGGTATGCGAAATCCAGTCGACTTGGTCGAATGACGGAAAGATTGAAATTATAAAGCCTAAGGCCGACTGCCAGCAGTCGACCTTAGCCTTGGGGACTACACCCAGTGGGTGCACTCAGCGTGCCCCCACTAATCCTATTGAAGATAGAGTCGACCAGTCGACCGGTTTGCGAAATCCAGTCGACTTGGTCGAATGACAGAAAGACTGAAATTATAAAGCCTAAGGCCGACTGCCAGCAGTCGACCTTAGCCTTGGGGACTACACCCAGCGGGTGCACTCAGCGTGCCCCCGCTAACACGGAGTTTAATCGACACACCTAGTGGGTGACTACTATAAATTCTGGAAAGGAAAAGTTTTTGGTAGCATATCCTAACAGAACAAACGGTGGTCGACTGACCTGAACATTGCTTTGGAGGGCAGAACTGGTGTCGTAAGCTGCCTGGCTCGCATCCCGGATGGTCTTCAACTGCTCCATCATGATTCCTGCCTGGCGTATCGCCTCCTTCGCCGCGCCAGCTTGGTCCTCTGGGACGTGGTGCGTCGTGAAGAGGGAGGGCTGCGGGGCACTCGTCAGTGGATCTGCGAAGGACACAGTGTGTCGAGTGGTGTTCTCTTCCTCCGCAATCAGAATCTCAGGCGCCGTCACATCCTGGGGCACCCTGCTGGCGGACGCTTTCCTACTCCTTCTGCGCTTCAGCGGTTCCTCATCCTCATCATCATCAGGGAGAGTGATAACAGCATTGGGTGGAGCTACAGAGAAGAATCAGGATCAGAGATCATGAGTCAGTCGACTAAAAATGGCGTTAAGTGTATAGTACCTGGTTTTGAGGTTGCTGCGTCCTCCATCTCATGGTCATCAGCCCGGGCTGAGGTCTCAGAAGTAGCAGCACTGCAACTCCAAAGAATCAGTCGACTAACTTCAGCGTCAACCAGAGACAAAGTTCACACAAAATAAGAAGACTTAAGCAGCATGATTACCCTGATATGGTGGGGATGGACACCTTCATCTTCGGCAGGAGCTTGGTCGGCTTTGACGGAGCCGCCCTGGGCTGCTTCGGCGCCTTTTCAGTCGGCGCCGGAGAGGTGGTCCGAGGGCGCTTGGTCGACTGGGCAGCGGTCGCAACTCCCTTGCCACGTTCAGTCGAAGGGTCGTGGACAAGCTTCGACCGCCTTTCTGAGCGTGGTGGTACGACCTCCTCCTCCTCTTCTTCCTCGTCTTCAGCGTCATCTTCATCACCGTCATCATCATCATCGTCATCATCATCCTCAGCAACGTCCGAGTCCCATTCCTCCTCCTCCTGGCTCTCGCCCCACTCGCCTCACCCTCCTCAGTCGGGGCTTGTGCTCCATTGGGCATCGAGTACAGCTCGGTGAGGGCCTGGTAGACATCAAGACAAGGATCAATCGACCAATTGGCAGAATAAACAGAAATGAATATGACAAGAACACAGTGGAGAGCAGAGCAGGCATACCTTGTTTGGATCACTGTTGTGGTCGAGTGGAGGAATCCTTCTGGCTCCGCGTGGGTTGTCCTTGTTTCCGGTAACGGCGGCCATCCATCTTTCCAGAGTGACATCGTCGACTGCTTCTGGATGGACTCGAGTCTCGTCTTCAGTCCCACAGTACAACCACATGCAGTGGCTCCGGAACTGAAGGGGCTGGATACGATGCCTAAGGAAAACCTCCAGGAGATCCATGCCCGTCACTCCCTCCTGAACCAACTGCACCACGCGCTCCATCAACATCTTCACGTCAGCTTTCTCCTCCGAAATCAACTTCAGAGAGGAGGGCTTGTTCACTCGGTCCATGGTAAACTGAGGGAGTCCACTCGACTGCCCCGGCGTCGACTGATCCTGGCAGTAGAACCAGGTCGACTGCCAGCCTCTGACTGACTCGGGAAAAGTCATGGCTGGGAAGGTGCTCTTATTCCTCACCTGGATCCCCAGGCCCCCACGCATTTGGACGACTCGGGTTCTTTCGTCACCTGGGCTCGCCTTCTTCACGGTCTGAGAGCGACACGTGAATATATGCTTGAACAAGCCCCAGTGCGGTCAACAGCCCAGAAAACCCTCACACATGGACACGAACGCGGCAAGATAGGCGATAGAATTTGGGGTAAAGTGGTGGAGCTGCGCTCCAAAGAAGTTCAAGAAACCACGGAAGAAAATACTCGGCGGCAAAGAAAATCCACGATCAACATGGGTGGCCAAGAGCACGCACTCACCCTCTTCTGGCTGGGGCTGCCACTCCTTCCCCGGAAGCCTCGCAGCTCCATGGGGGATCAAGCCCTCGTTGGCCATGTCGAGGAGATCTTTCTCTGTGATGGTCGACTGGATCCAATCTCCTTGGACCCAGCCCTTCGGCAGGCGGGATCTGGACGAAGACCCGTCGCGGCTGGTGGATCTCCCCTTCGCCTTCTCCGTCGCCGACGCCTTCTTCGCGCGTTCCAGCGCCGCCGTCTTCTCCTTGGCCATGGTTGCCGGAGAGACGCGCGAGGGGAAGTTGTGCGGAGGCGAGAGCGAGCGCGCTGGACGGAGACGAAGGGAGCAGAGAGAGATAATGCTGAGGCACAGTACAAAAAACCCTCGCCGGGCGCATTTATAAGGTCCCTTCCGAGTGGATGACAGGTGGGCCCAGTCGATCTAATCATATCCAGGAACAGTTATGCAGGCGGGATACGTGGCGAAGAAAGTGGCGCGGAGATCGAGGCGTCTCTGTCCCGTCCCATCCGAACGCCGCGGTCCGCTCCGCTTCGCGCGCTTCCCCAAATTTCGCATCCCGCGGAATCCGCGAACGGCAGATCGGTCTGTCAGACGCGGGGTTTCCTGCGATCCGTCGCTCGGAGATCGTCGAAGCCCGAAAGATCACTCGACCAAAGAAGAGAATGGATCGAGTCAACTGAAGACAAGTTGCTCACTATCGACGAAGAGATTCTTTGGTCCAGAACAACGCACGACCAGTGTGCAAAGGTTAATCGCAAACAACATCAACTCCTTCCTCACTCGAAGCCTCAATCCATTCGGGGGCTAATGATGGGGTCATGTACCTAGGGTAGGGTCACAGACCTGATCTAAGTACCCTGCCCAAGGACACCCTTGGAAGAGGTCACCTTCCAGTCGACCAATGAGGGACTCACTCGACTGACTTGAAGGACTCGACCACGAAGACTCACTCGACCACCAGAAGGTCAAGAGGCACTCTGCACTGCAACGGCCTGTAATTAAGTAGACTTTATGATAGTAAAGACACTTTATGTGGAGCGTTACCAGTAACGCCCCAGACTTAACTCACCTTAAACCCTCTCCTACGTGGGCTGGCTGGGGTCCTGGCGCACTCTATATAAGCCACCCCCCTCCACAGGTAGAGGGGTTCGGCACCTTGTAACTCATATACACATAATCCACTCGACCGCCTCCGGGCTCCGAGACGTAGGGCTATTACTTCTTCCGAGAAGGGTCTGAACTCGTACATCTCTTGTGTTTACAACATCTCCATAGCTAAGACCTTGCCTCTCCATACCCACCCCCCACTCTACTGTCAGGCTTAGAACCACGACAGGTTCTTCTTTCCCGGTTTTTCATGGCGCCTTGGGTCTGGGGCGTCATGCCAGATAGCATGACGTCTTTGGTGTACGTACCTGCCCCGTCATGAATCATAGCATCCCAGGCCAAGGCGTCATGATATCTAGCATTGGCGCCCTGCCAGGGGCATCATGCAAAAAGGGCCAGTTTATGAAGATGAAAAATTAGACTGCCTTCATTTTGTGCTGAAGTTTTTTGCAAGAGTCAAATCTGTTCATTTTCATAGTAACTCGTAAAAGCTAACTTGCGTACGACAGTATTTTTGCAACAGATCCGAACGAACTTGTTGCCGTTCGATCCGGATCCGACGGACGCGGTTATTCTTTTCTGTTTTCCCTATCGTACAGTTGACCGGTTCAACCCGCACTCCCCCATCCACTTCTCCGAGAAAACCGCGCGACCGCGCTCGATCTAGAAAGGAAAAAAAGAAGGCGCGAGGCCAAGACTCGATCCTGCGCCGTGTACAACCGATGGGTCGACCGTAGGTACCTGCTAACCAACTCAGCCACTGAAAATTGTTATTCAGTAACAGATTGAAACTATACTATAATATTAATACACGACAAAGCTACTCACTTGTTTTTTTCTAGTCCTTCATAGGTGTTGCACTTTGATTGGTGTTTGGTGTCTACGCTTAGGACCTTAGTTGAGCCAAACAACCAGACAAGCAACGATTTTGTTGCTATTTCTAACTCAAGACTTTCTATTTACATGAACTTTGACCTGTGAAAAAAAAGTTGTAATAGCATTCTAATATACGCATCGAAGATTTTGATAACTTATATGTGCAAACACCACGGTAAATTTTGATCGGGGAAAAAGTTATTGAAAAATATACCCTCGGTCACACATGCATAAATATCTTGGTAATATACGCACCATTGATCTGATAACAAAGATTGTGGTAACTTTTGATTTGGAAAAGGGTGTTGAAACACATATCTTCGATAATTTATGTCTAAATAACATGATAATACACATACATAGATATGATAAGCTATGTACATACACCGCAATAACTGTTTGATCTGAGGTAAAAGTTGTTGAAAACTAAATTCCTTGATACTTAAATGTAAATAGTTTGTTAACATACACACCGCAACGTAATAACTCAAGTTCAAACATTGTGGTAACTTTTTGACCGAGGAGAAAACTTGTAGAAAACCATACCACCGTAACTTCTGTGTGAATAGTATGATAATACAAGCACAACAAAGTTGATAACCCATGTACAAACACGACAATAACTTTTGACACGGGAGAGAAAAGTTGTTGAAAAACATACCCTCCAGTAATTTCTACATAAAAACACACCCCCTAGTCAAAAGGTATCATGTCCGGGCTAAGTAGGTTATCAGCTCTGTTTTGCGTATATTGCCAATGCTATTGACACCGCCCGGGCTAAGTAAGTTACGATGCTATAGGAAGTATGTAACTTTTGACCCCTTCGGTAATTATTTGGAAAACATACCCCTCCTAACTTCTGAGTAAATTAGATGGCAGGGCGGAGAACCCATGTAAAATACCATGGTAACTTTTTGCCACAAAAAGGTTGTTGCAAAACGTCCCCGGGGTAACATATGTGTAAATAGCATGGTAATACACACACAACTGATCTGATAACTTATGCACAAACACCACGGTAACTTTTGATCCGGAAAAACAATATTAAAATTATAAGCCGGTGACCTATGTAAATAGCATGGTAATATACACACAACAAAGCTAATAACTTATGTATAAACACCGCGGTAACTTCTGACGCGTGGGGAAAAAGTTGTTAGAAAAAAAAACCCAATAACTTGTGTGTCAATAACATGGTAATACATGCACAACAAAGCTGATAACTCACATACAAACACCGCGATAACTTTTGACCCGGGGCAAAAAGTTGTTGAAAAAAATGTTGTCATTAGCATGGTAATATACGCACGGTAGAGTTGATAACTTACGCACGAACACCGTGGTAACTTTTGACCTCCGGAGAAATTTTCTGTTGAAAACATAAGCCGGTAGTTTCTGGGTAAAATAACTTGGTAATGTACACACTTCAGGCATGATCTCTGTTGGAAAAGGCAGTGCCTAGGAGGCGCTTAGGCACGCCTAAGCGCTAGGCAATGGCCAAACGTCTCGCCTAGGGCATAAGCAGAAGTCTAGTAGAGCAAGTAAAAATTGTCTACCCAAACGAAAAATCATGCCATATTGCACTAATATGCCAAAAAGGTCATATTCCAATCATAGTAGCTGGTCGTTAACATACTTATATGCTCTAAATTAATAAAATACATATATAATAACCACATATACACCTTAATAGTAAAAATTATATAACCGCCTAGGCTGCGTCTAGGGCGCTTAAGCACCGCCTAGACACTAGACGAAGGCCAACCGTCTCGCTTACGCCTACCGCTTTTTCCAACCTTGGGCATGATATATTTTAACTTTCAAAAAGTCATCGGAACATATCAATATGGGATATAGTCTTGAAGATCTCGTCGCGATGGATTTTGTATGTGAAAATAAATTTTCTATCGGACTGACGTTTTGAGACAAAAAAACATTTTCAAGTTTCGAAAGAGAGGGATTCTTGGATAACATTACCTTTTGTCTTCTAGTGTATTGCATGTGCATGCGTAGAAGGTCGAAGGAACAGTTTGGTAACTTTTTGTGTATATAGTATGGTAACTTATGTACCATAGATGTGATAACTCATATAGCATAGGCATGGTAATTTTTACTTGGAAAAAAAGTTGTCGGAACATATCAACATTAGATCTAGTTTTGGAGCTCTTATCGTGATGATTTTTTTATGTGAAAACGATTTTTCAATCAGAGCGACAGTTTGAACTGTAAAACATTTTAAACTTTTAAATATAAGAGAGTTTAGGGTGGACTGTAATTAAGCATTTTAATAAGCTCGTGAAAGTCACAGAATCAATAATCATCACGCATGTGAAGAAGGACTGCATGCGCTTGCGCTAGACACACTACGGCCTGAATCGTTCTAACGATCAGAATGTAGTATAGTCAATAATATAGCGTGCGGATCTAACGATCAGAATATAGTATAGTCAATAATATAGCGTGCGGATCTATTGCAGAATTACTGCCGGCAGAAATTTAGCACTATCGTAAATTCAATCACCGATACGTGCACGCAAGCCAGCTTCTTTCCACAGCGGGGAAGAGCTATGCGGACACGATACCAAAGAAGAGGGATGAGAGCAACTCCAAAGTGCCGACCTATTTCGTCCGCCTACATTCGTTTAGGTCGATGTGGATAAAAGTGACGGCTTAACGTGCCGATCCAAACCCAAATCACGTTTGCGTTGACGTATTTGCGGCCCAAATTTGTGCTCCAAATGCGTCGGCGCGGACGTCGAACGGATGCTTCGCACGCCTTTCCGCTGTCCGTCGCGTCCCCATATGGCGACCGTCCAACTATCCGCTGCCCACGCGGTCAGTTTAATTTATGACGACGGGCCCACGCGTCAGCGATGGCGCTCGTCTTTTTTTAAGCCGATCGTGCGGCGGGGCTGTCCTCATCCAAACTCGCCGTCCACATCTGCCATCCTTTGCTCCCTCGTCGCCGGCAAACTTTAGCCACCACAACCACAGCAGAGATGGGCCTTTTCTCCGGCGCCAGCGGCAGCAAGGCCAAGGGCAAGTCCCCCGCCTCCGCCGGCGCCGGCGCCTCGCCGACAAAGGCAGCGCGTGAACATGTCAGTGCACCAGGCGGAGTGGCACTGGCAGCACCGCCAGCCTCTGCTGTATCCCGACGTGAAGCTGCCGCGCGACTGGCATCTGGATCCAGATAGGATCCCAGTGCCGGCGGCGCCGCGGTCGGCACGTGCTCACGCGGAGGAGGTGCAGCGCCGGCGGGCGATGCTGACGCCGGAGCAGCGCGTGAGGCCGCCTACACAACCGACTCGCCCAACTAGGCGAGGTGGTGGGCGAGGTGGTTCGCCTTCGAGCACGAGGAGGCGAGGCGACGGGGCGTGCGCTAGGTCGACCGGAGGTCGCCGCCACCGGCGCTCGTCGTCCGCGAGGAGGACCAGGCGGCGGAGGACGCCTACCAGGCGGCACTTGCGGCCGTCAACCGGGAGCGCGAGGAGGACGAGCGGCACAGGGCGGAGGCGGAAGGAGATGCTCGGTACGAGGCGGCAATAGCGCAGGCCCTTGCCCTCTCCGTGGCGGGGACAGCATAGTGCCGCCGGTGGCCCCGCCGTCCCCCATCAAGCCGGAGGCGGAGCCCGAGCCGTCCCCCATCGAGCGCTACTCCTGGACGGGAGTAGTGCGCGAATGGGTACGCGCGCCGCCAGTCTGGATAGGAGCGACGCGGGCGCAGGAGCAGGCGTACCTCGGGCACTGACGCAGCATCAGGGTGGCTGAGGAGCGCTGCGACGGCGAGTACCTCGAGATGCTCGAGCGAGACTTCGAGGAGAAGCAGCGCGAGGCCGCGGCTGCACAGACGGCCGCACAACCCCCCGCGCCGGCACTGCCTGCGCCGGCATAGCCCGACATGACGGTGCTCTGGAACACGACGTTCGCCTGAGCCGGGCCGGCACCGACGCTTATTGACCTCACGGACCCCGAGGATGACGACGATGTCTGGGGCAGCGTGCCACCTCGTAATTTAGGCTGTTTTCTTTTTTAAAAATGCAAACATGGACGCGTGGACTCTCGCCGGCCTTCGTGGCCGGCTTTAATGTTTAATTAATATAGTTTTTCTTTTTTTAATATGCATGCGTTCATTTTTTTTAACGGCGTCAAAATAGATTTTAGGCCAGCATTGAACGCACGCGCCGACCCAAATGCATAAACGGGTATCTGTCTCCGTCTGATCGTCTGATCGACTCAAATGAACAAAAAACAGATTAAATCACCGTCCATTTGAATCAGTCCGTTGGAGTTGCTCTAACACCGTATCAAAGTCATAGTACGCGCCCTTGTCTCTTGGATTCTCTGACTGAAGCCTTGTTCCCGTGAAGCGTGACGAATGCATGCACGCGAGCTACTACTCCTACTGGGCTTTATAGCCACTGCTGCTGCACAACTTTCCGCTGCACGCAACGCACGCTAGCCCGTGTCAGTCAGTTTTGACCACTTGACCTTGACCTCCCATTTCCGTTCTTGTCTTCTCTCTCTCTCTCTCACGCGCTTGGTCACGTGACCTACAGTTTCATGCTACACAGCACTCCTTGCAGTCAGTCAGTCACAGACCAAGCCCATTTCCTGCTCCGCGCTTGGAAGCAAGACACAGGGAAACGGAGTTATAAAGAAGGTGACAAGCGACGGGTTCCCAGCAGTGGCGGAGCTAGCATTTGAGACCAGGGTGGTCCGTCCCAATATAACATGTGAACGTTCTAACTAATTATCAATATCAAAAAGAAATATATCGATATGGTTTTATGAACACACTAAAATTCTCAATAAATCTGAGCTTTTCATAAAGAAGCCTACATAGTAAATACTACATGGACCATAGTACATACCTTGAGAACTTCAAAAAGACTGTTTATGGCCCATGCTTTTGCTCTATGGTCACATTCGTCATAGAAACTGTTGGTTCATGAGTTTGCTCTTCAATCACAACCGGCATACGCACCAGTTCTCCGGTTTGCTCTTCGGCAACATGCGGCACATTCCCTGCCTTCTTCTTCTTCCCTGTATTAATAGCTTCTCTCTGGAAAAGAGAAACAATGTCTCTGGTCCTATTCATTCTTCAATAATTCTGTAATAAAAATTCCTTTCTATCAATACACAATAAACAAGTAAATTGAGGCATTATGTGTAAACTGAAAGTAATGGAGGCAGAAATGATAGTTGGCTTCATTCAAGACAGCTATAATGAAATAATTGAGGCAAAATTCAAGACTGAATTAAGCAAAGTCCTTAAAGTCATTATGTATGTGTTCATCGGTTCATGTAAAAAAGCAAACCCCAAGTCTGAAATTGAGGCATTTGGGTACCTCAAATCGGTCAGGGGTTTGCCTGCCACCGTGGTGGGGATTTGCAGGGGGCGGCCGGGCCGGCGGGACGCCGGGACAGCAGGGGCGCGGCTAGACCGGGAGCCGGGAGGGCGGCCGGGCGGGAAGCAGGAAAAAGGCGGGAGCCTCCTGGGCGGCTGAACTCCGGGCTCCGGCTGGTGACCGGCGAAGCCGCGAGGAACGGCGATGCCGGGACGGCGAGGCGGCTGGCCGGCTGGGTGTCTAGGTCGGGCAGAGCCATAGAGGAGTTGATATACGAGGGGGGCGAGACGAGGGTTCTGCTCGTGCTTGGACAGGCCGTGATGCGTTCGTCCTGGATAAGCTACTGGGCTGTTTTTTTCCCTCTGGCCCAATTAGAGATATAGGTATATAACCAGATTACAAATCACAGGGTGGGCCGCGGCCCACCCTGGCCACCCTGTACATCCGCCAATGGTTCCCAGGACATGAGAAGCAACATCACCGCGATTAGTTTTTCATAATGGTATTGCCGCAGTTTTGCCACTTCAAGTCCCGGGTAAGGTACGGAGTATGCTGCTATAATACTATAGTTGTCGGAGTAAATACTCATGGATAGCTTAGCCGGCTTTCCCTGACCCTTCTGAAAAAGTTACGAGCCGCCCGGCTCTCAAGAATTCAAGACATGGGGCTGCCTTCCCCTAGCTGGCTGCAACCCAGGCCGGTTTTCGGAAGGCGGTCCAACTTTAGCCCTCATGAGAAGGCCGACTCCAAGAAGCCGGCCATGAGAAGGCCGATTCCAAGAAGCCGGCCATGAGAAGGCCGACTCCCAGAAGCCGCCTCCCTATAAAGCGGTCAAGACCGTACCCACAAAGTTTGCACCCACCTAACGGCGGTGCGACGGGGCGTGGCTACAGTAAAGCCTGCCACCCCCGAATCCCGGAGCACGCCTGGCATGGTGCGTTGTACGGGCTAGGCACGACCCGCCCGGCGCGGCACTGTTGCCATGTTGACCCTGGCATCACCCACGACGGACCGCCAGCGTGGCCCACAGACGGTGGGCCCCTTTGAGCAGAGAGACGCCCGAAGGTGGCCACGCCTCCAACTAGTCGGCCCAAGACAGAGCCGGCTCCCCGCAGCCGGCTTACCGCCTTCCTCGAAGAGGACGCCCCATTAAGGAGACAAGACGCGGTAAGGCTACAACGATCGCCTAACAGGCGGCGGTACTGTAGCCGCGCTTACCACGCTGAAGCTCACGTCAACAAGATGGAGCCAAAGTAACCAGCCGCCGATCAGGCCCTGGACAGTGGGGCCTGCCTGTCGACCAAGGGGCCGGCAGCCGGCGGGACCCACCAGTCGGCGGGCCCCAGCAGCCCGCGCAGAAGCCGGCGAGCGCAGTCACAGACGGCTGGGCCCCGTGCCCAGTCGGATTACCATTGTACCCCCGGGGGTAGGCCTATATAAACCCCCCGGAGCACCCATGCAAAGGGTTGGACCCCTTACTAGTCCTAGACACCCCACAAGGAGAAGAAGCAGGCTTGTCGTGCCCTTCTTCCTCCTCCCACCAAACAGCTCAAGGAGCGTTGTATTGCTACTCGATTCATCTAGTGAACATGCGAAGATCCCGCAGAGCAGCAGTAGGGGTGTTATCTCCACGAAGAGTCCCGAAGCTGGGTAAGATCCGCCGGCGTGCATGTCTTTGCCTTATCCCATTTCCAGGCACCGACGATGTCTTACTGGCTCCCACAATGATAAGCCACCCGTTGGCATATGTCGCACCTACCACCCGACATTTGGCGCCCACCGTGGGGCCAGGTGCACCGTCGTCCGGAGACCTGTTCTGGACGGGAACCTTATTCCTTCCCCGCGAGCGTAGCCAGCCCGGCACGCCCGATGGCGCTTGCCACGACGCGCTGCAAGGCGTCACCAGCATCTGCGCGGCAAGCGGCCTCGCCGATCTCCTCGACGAAACTCTCACCTCTGACGAGCTCGCCTCTGATGCGGGCACCGACCACCTCGCCAACCTTCTCGGCCGGCTCCATGTCTCCAGCGAGCCCGCTGCGGACCTGGAGTCGGTTGGCTCCACCGACCCGATGCATGTCGACTCCGACACGGCCTCCTACGACACCTTCCCCACCAACGTCGTGATCTACAACGACCCGCTTCCTCGTGCCGACGGCTGCGATGCTGTCACCGCCGAAGTGATGGTTGTCGGCCACGGTGGCCTGGCCGACGAGAGCGCCCACGACGCCTCGCGCGCGGCGGCCCACGACTTGTCCGCTCCCCCCCCCCTGGCTAATGCCGACGACGAAGCACTGGAAGCACGCCGCCTCGCCCTCCTCGCAGAGGGCCGGAGGCTGGCCTCCGTAAGACGCCTCACTGAGGCCTACCAGCGCGAAGCTGACCGCGCCGCCTTCGGCACGCCGGCCCCGGGCGGGCCAAGCTGGACCGGCCTTGTCAAGCAACGCGGCGCCATCATCGCCGACACGCTGGGAGTCGACCGCCCGGTCTATGCCACTTCGCTCGAGAACTTGCGTGCCGCCCAGGCGGCTGTAGACGAGTTGGATGGCTTGGAGGCCGAAGACCTCCCCCACATGACCCGGCGCATCCAGCAATTGATTGACGCAGCCACGCAGTGACACGAAGCCGACGCCCGCGCGGAAAGCCCTCCCCCGCGCCGAGAGCACGGCGCGACGTCCCGGACGCCGACTACGAGCAATACCCGCGCGCGACGCCAGAAGGAGCCGGCTGCCAGCCGCAGCCGGACCCGGATCTCCATCGAGCGAGACGCGGACGGTCATCCCCGAGCCATGGAATGGCGGGGCGACCCGCCTCCACCTCCGCCCCGTGGAGAGAGATATCCCTCCTCGTCGCCAGTGGCGCACCCGACTCTCAGCGGCCGGCTAGGCCGCCGTGAAGGAATCGGCGAGAACGACGCCCGCCATCAGATCGACCGCCTGGCGCGATCCCTGGCATTGGAAGAAGAAGACGATGTCGGCCCGCCTTGTTTCGGCCCCCGCATCCGCGACGATCCCTTTCCCAAAGGGTTCTCGCTCCTAAGAGACACGCCCAAGTACAACGGCTCCGTGAAGCCGGAAGATTGGTTGATCGACTACTCCACGGCGGTTAGCATAGCCAACGGTAACCGGTGCGTCGCCGTAAAGTACGTGCCCCTCATGCTGCAAGGCACGGCGCAGACCTGGCTCAACAGCCTCAAGCCGCGTAGCATCAACAGCTGGCTAGACTTCACAGAAGCCTTCATCCGCAACTTCACCAGCACCTACAAGCGGGCTCCCAAGCCCAGACAGCTCTCCTTGTGCGTACAAGGCCCCGCCGAGTCCACTCGCGATTACCTCACGCGTTGGGCCGAGCTCCGCAACTCCTGTGAAGGGGTGCACGAGGTGCAAGCCATAGAATACTTCACGGTCGGATGCCGAGAAGGCACCCTCCTCAAGCACAAGCTCCTCTGCGACGAGCCGGCCACCCTCGACAAGCTTCTCGACATAGCGGACAAGTACGCCACCGCCGACTCCTCGATGAAGACCGAGCTTCGAGTAGACGCGTCCAGAAAGGTACTCAACCCGGCGCCCAAGACGCCGGCTGAGGACTCCGGCCGACTCCCTCACTCGAACGACCACAAGCGCAAGGGCCCCGCGCCGCCTCCCGCCAGCGGCAGGTGGCAACAGTCGAAGACGCGCCGCCTGAAGAGCGACCGGTGCCCAAGAAGCCCAAGGGCGGCAGGCCGGCTTGGCAGCCCGCTTTCTCCTACGAGCAAACTCTCGACACCCCTTGCAAGTTCCACAGTGGCGCGAAGCCGTCCAACCACACGACCCGGAAGTGCCATTGGCTCACCCGAATCTCTAAGGGCGAAGGGCTTGTGCCGCCTCCGCCTGCCGGCCCGCCGCCTCCGCCTCCGCCGCCTCCGGCCGCTCGGCCCGCAGTCGGAGCCGTGCATGACGAGTTCCCTGACGAGCAAGCAACCTACATCGTCTTTACAAGCTAGCCCAAAGACCGGCGCAGCAAATGCCAAGAGCGCTAGGAAGTTAGCGTGGTCGCTGCCAACCCCACCGGACACATGCATTGGTCAGAAAAGCCCATCAGTTGGAGCCGGGCCAACCATCCAGAGGTGATGCCGTCTCCCGGCTCTTATGCCTTGGTCCTGGAAGCCACCCTTGCAACGGACAGACGCGCCGCCCGCTTCTCCCGTGTGTTGATAGACGGCAGGAGCAGCATCAACATCCTGTACCGTGACACCCTGGAAAAGCTAAATGTCAAGACGAAGCAGCTCGTGCCTACTCGGACGGTATTCCATGGCATCGTACCCGGCCTGTCCTGCGCCCCCATTGGCAAGATCAAGGTTGATGTGCTTTTTGGGGACAAGGAGCATTTCCGTCGGGAAGCGATTTGGTTTGAAGTGGTGGACCTGGAGAGCCCTTACCATGCATTGCTTGGCCGACCTGCCTTGGCCAAATTCATGGCAGTTCCCCACTATGCATACCTCAAGATGAAGATACCAAGCACCAAAGGCGTCATCACCGTAGTCGGCGATTACAAGAAGTCCTCTGAGTGCGCAGCAGCCAGCAGCCGGCTAGCCGAGTCCCTTGTAATAGCCGAAGAGAAGAAGATGTTGGACCGAGTCGTGGCCATAGCCGGCAAACAGTCGGCCGTGTCCCCCGACCCCAAGGAGCATGACGCTCAAGGATCTTTCCAGCCGGCCAAGGAGACGAAGAAGATACCTCTTGACCCCGAGCATCCAGAGAGGTTTGCCGTCATCGGGGAAAACCTGAACAGCAAATAAGAAGGCGAGCTTGCCGATTTCCTCTGTGAGAATCGTGACATCTTTGCATGGTCCCCCAAGGACATGTCGGGTGTTCCGAGGAAATTCGCCGAGCACAAACTACACATTCGAGAAGACGCAAAGCCAGTCAGACAACCCCTTCGCCGATTGTCGGAGGAGAAGCGCAGGATTGTAGGGGAGGAGATAGCCCGGCTCTTGGCGGCCGGCTTCATCATGGAAGTTTTCTTTCCGGAGTGGCTCGCCAACCCGGTCCTTGTGCTAAAGAAGAACAACAAGTGGCACATGTGTATAGACTACACGAGCCTCAACAAGGCCTACCCCAAAGATCCTTTTGCTCTGCCAAGGATTGACCAAGTGATAGACTCCACAGCCGGATGCGAGCTGTTGAGTTTTTTGGATGCTTACTCCGGATATCATCAGATAAAGCTAGACCCGGACGACCGCCTGAAGACCGCCTTCATCACGCCATTTGGAGCCTTCTGCTACCTGACTATGACATTCGGCTTGAGAAATGCCGGTGCCACTTTTCAGCGTTGCATGCAGAAGTGCCTCCTCAAGCAACTCGGCAAAAATGCTCACGTATACGTGGACGACTTCGTGGTGAAGACGGAGAAGCGCGGCACCTTGCTGGGAGACCTCAAGGAAACGTTTGAGAACTTATGCCGGTTCCAAATCAAGCTCAACCCCGAGAAATGCATGTTCGGAGTGCCAGCCGGCCAGCTCCTAGGCTTCCTGGTCTCCGAACGCGGCATCGAATGCAACCCGGTGAAGATCAAGGCCATCGAGAGAATGGCGATCCCCACCAAGCTTCGAGACATTCAGAAGTTCACCGGGTGCTTAGCCTCCTTGAACCGCTTCATCAGCCGGCTCGGAGAGAAAGCTCTCCCTCTCTACCGCCTCATGAAGAAGAGCACTCACTTCGAGTGGAACAACCAGGCCGACCAAGCTTTTCACGAGCTGAAGAAGATGATGGCCACGCCGCTTGTCCTCGCGGTGCCGACTGAGAAAGAGCCCATGCTCCTCTACATCGCTGCAACCAGCCGGGTGGTCAGCACCGTCATCGTAGTCCAGCGCCCAGAAGAAGGCCGAGCCCAGCCGGTCCAGAGGCCGGTGTATTATTTGAGCGAGGTGCTGTCCGCTTCAAAGCAGAACTACCCGCACTACCAAAAGATGTGTTATGGCGTGTACTTCACCGCCAAGAAGCTGAAGCCCTACTTTCAAGAGCATCCTGTCACGGTCGTATGCACTGCCCCGCTAGCCGAGATCATAGGCAGCCGGGACGCATCCGGCAGGGTGGCGAAATGGGCCATCGAGCTGGCCCCGTACACGATCTTCTACCAGCCCCGCACTGCCATCAAGTCCGAAGCACTGGCCGACTTCCTCGTCGACTGGGCCGAGACCCAGTACCTGCCGCCGGCTCCCGACTCCACCCATTGGCGCATGCACTTCGACGGGTCCAAGATGCGCAACGGCTTGGGAGCCGGCGTCGTCCTTACCTCTCCGAAAGGTGACAAGCTCAGATACACGCTACAGATCCACTTTGCCGCCTCCAACAATGTGGCCGAGTACGAGGCGCTCATACATGGGATCCGGCTTGCCAAAGAACTTGGCATTCGCCGGATCTTATGTTATGGCGACTTGGACCTGGTAGTCCAGCAATCATCCGGCGACTGGGACGCCAAGGACGCGAATATGGCGAGCTACCGCTTCCTGGTCCAACAACTCAACGGATACTTTGAAGGATGCGAGTTCCTCCATGTACCGCGAGCCGACAACGAGCCAGCCGATGCCCTGGCTCGAATAGGCTCCACTCGGCAAGCAATTCCAGCCGGCGTCGCTCTTCAACGCCTCCTCAAGCCGTCTATCAAGCCGTCTCCAGAGTCCGATTCCATCCTCGTGCCGCCTGACCCCGATGCGGCCGAGTCCGGCTCGAAGAACCAAGTAGGCGACCCCAAGACCCCCGTAACCGGCCGGGCGACCCCGGCAGCCGGCTCGGGGACTTCAGCAGCCAGCTCGGGGACCGCCGCACCCGGCTCGGGGACTGTGATAGCCGGCCCGGGGACTGCACCAACACAACAGCCGGCGGCCGACTCCAGCACCTCACCGCCCAGCCCGCCCACCCTGGTGGCAGTAGCCACATTGGCAGCAGAAGAAGTCGCGGCTCCATCATGGGCTCAGTCCATCCTCAACTTCCTAGTAAACCAAGACCTGCCGGCTAACGAAATAGAAGCAAGACAAGTCCAACGTCGAGCCGGAGCATACACGGTCGTCAACAGAGAGCTCGTCAAGTGCAGTGTCACTGGAGTCCTCCAACGGTGCGTCGAGCAAGAGAAAGGCATTGCAATCCTCAGAGACATTCACCAAGGAGAATGCGGCCATCATGCGGCCTCAAGATCACTTGTCGTCAAAGCCTTCCGCCATGGTTTCTTCTGGCCGACTGCTTTGGATGATGCCAAAGAATTAGTTAAACATTGCAAGGGGTGCCAACTCTTCAGCTCCAAGCAACACATGCCGGCCTTGGCACTCAAGACCATTCCCCTCACTTGGCCCTTTGCCATTTGGGGACTGGACATGGTGGGCCCATTCAAGACGGCGCGCGGCGGCATGACGCATTTGCTCGTCGCCGTGGACAAATTCACCAAGTGGATTGAGGCAAAGCCGATCAAGAAGCTGAATGGGCTGACTGCTGTGACATTCATTGCAGACATAACAGCACGGTACGGCGTGCCACACAGCATCATCACCGACAATGGCACGAATTTTGCCAAAGGAGCCTTGGCACGTTTCTGCGCAGCCCAAGGTATCCGGCTGGACTTAGCATCCCTCGCCCACCTGTAGTCAAACGGCCAGGTCGCGCGAGCCAACGGCCTCATCCTCTCCGGCATCAAGCCCCGACTGGTTGTACCTCTGGAGCGCTCAGCCGGCTGTTGGCTTGATGAGCTACCGGCTGTCCTCTGGAGTCTGCGCACTACACCAAACAAGTCAACCGGCTTCACCCCTTTCTTCCTTGTGTATGGTGCCGAGGCGGTCATCCCAACTGGCATCGAATTTGACTCGCCTCGAGTAACCATGTACACGGAAGCGGAGGCCAAGGAAGCACGAGAAGACGGTGTCGACCTGCTGGAAGAAAGCCGGCTGTTAGCCATCAGCCGGTTTGCCATCTACCAGCAGGGTTTGCGCTGTTACCACAGCCGGAAGGTCAAGCCAAGATCCTTCCAAGAGGGCGATCTTGTGCTCCGACTGATCCAGCGAACAGCCGGCCAGCACAAGCTCTCAGCCCCTTGGGAGGGCCCCTTCGTCATCAGCAGAGCTCTAGGCAACGACTCCTACTACCTGATCGATGCACAGAAGCCGAAGGCACGCATGAGAGACGACTCCGGCAAGGAGTCGGAACGGCCATGGAACGCCAACCTCCTTCGAAGATTTTATAGTTGAAAGGCAGTATGTATCACGCTAACTTTTGTATTAAGTACAAGACAATAGGCCCCCCTGAGGAGGGCTCGGGGACTGCCATCCCTTATTTATGAATGAAAAGTATCATGCTTATGACCTTGTCGTATCATTTACTTATTCCGTCCGGCACCGAGTTCGACTAGTCGGCTCGGGGACTGGCCGACTAGAGTTATGTTAGAAGTCCTACCCGCAGTCAGACAAGTAGTGTGCCGGCTCTCAAGCCTTCTCTTGCCAAAAGTCGCAGTTCGAAGAACCGGCTGTCCGGCTGGCAAGAGTTAAAGGTAGGAACAGGCGCCCACACGAAAAACGGCTAGGGACTAACGGACTAATATAACAAAAGTCGGTTTTTCTCACACCGCCGACTGGCTACCAGAGTAGCCGGCCGGCCGGTTTCCATTCACTTTACTTTAATCCAAGAAAGCTCAAGTACTTGCCTCCCCAAAGAGGGAAGGCGGCAAAGGAAAAAGCCTAAGGATAAAAAGCATACGCGAATGGAAACCAAACATGCACATGATAATATTTACATAAAAAGACCTCCAAGAGGCCAGCATTCAACATAGTTTGGATACACCCCCAGTGGGTGGAACTGCGAAAACTTAACAAAGATTGTTCAAAGACAACAAAGCAGGAAAGATAAAGACGGCAGGTCAAGCTGGCGGAGCGGCCGACGAGCCAGACTGGTTGGCGGAGATGGTCGTGCCGGCTGAAGGAGCGGCCGGCTGACGAACTTCGGCTTGGTCGCCGCCTCCCGCAGATGGCGCGCTTCCACGCGCCTCGTTGCTGGAGGCACGGTCGGCCTGAGGTCGGCTGGTTGTTCCACTAGCCGGCTCGACGTCTTCGCCATCCTCGTCTTCGTCTTCTTCGCCCTCGTCGCTGGAGGCAATCTCCTCCGCCGAGTCCTCGCCCACCACCGGGTTCAGCCCGAACCACTCCTCCGGCTGAGCGACACCGTCATCATCGATTTCGGGTGCGAAAACGCTGATGTCGGTGCACTCGGCGATCGTCGAAGCTCGCTGGGCGATAGCCGGCCTCACCTCCTCCAGCTCCGTGTCGGCCTCCATCCGCCAAGTGCGCAACTGGTCTAGGCTCAGCCCCGGGTACCAAGCCCGAACGAATTCCAACGCCCGCCCGGCTCCAAGGCGGGCCGCTGACGCTTTCCAAGCCTCGAAGCGACCAACTGCGACTTCCAGCCAGTCGGCAGTTCGGCTTGGGGTGCGGGGGATCGTCTCGCCGGGCCAGAGGGCGGCCAACACTTGCGCCCCGGCACGTTGGAGCCGGCGAAGCATCCGATGAGCCGGCTGCAACCGTGCCTGGACAGCCAGGAGCTGCTCCTTAAGGGTTCGGTTTGCATCCGGCGCAATGTCGGCCCCCGCTTGACGGCGCGCCTCGCGATGGGCCTCAATGCTTTGGGCGGCGAAGGCGGAGTAGCCCGGGAAGTAATCTGCAAGAAACAACAAGCAACAGCTCAAGATAAGTCAAAAAACCCAGGCGGCAAGGGGCAGGAGAAGGGCTAAGAAGGCAACTTACCGTCGATCAAGTCCTCGATCCGACCGAAGCCTTCGTCCAGGGCTCGCCGGGTCTCAGACCAGCTCGCCGCCTCGGTCTCATACTCCGCCTTCAAGGCGGCTTCGCTTTCCTGCGCCGCCTGCAGGGCCGCTTTGTGGCTCTCCTCTTGGTCGGCCAGCTTCTTGGCTAGGCGATCCCGTTCCTGGACCAAGGCGGCGCACTCGGGCTCCTTGGTATGAAGGGCGGCCTTCGCCTCGCCGAGCTCCTTCCTCAAGTCGGCGTTGGCCCCTGAAGACAAAGAAAAACCAATAAGAAAAGAATCGTCAAGAAAAATCTGTCCCGACTGCGCAGCAGTCGGCCCGAATCTCGGGGACTACACCCAGTGGATGCGCTGACGCGCCCCCACAGGAGACAGACAAAATTGAGTACTTACTTCGGCTGTCGGCCAGGTCGTCGGTCCGCCGGCTCAACTCCCGAGCCTGGGAGTCGAAGGCGGCAGCACAAAGTTTGTGGTATTCCTGAAAGTTTAGAAAAAAAAGCAAAGTAAGGTGGCCGTCAAGAAAGATCTGACCCGACTGCGCAGCAGTCGGCCCGAATCTCGGGGACTACACCCAGTGGATGCGCTGACGCGCCCCCACGGAAGAAATTAAGAAAGCAAAGCAGCCAAGAACGAAGGACTCACCCGGATAGTGGCTCGCGTTGACAAGAACTCTTGGTTGAGCTGTTGCAGCAGGGCGGCCTGAGCTTGTAGCCGGCTCCGGATCCCTTGAGCCGCCGCATCCAGCTCGCCAATCCCCCCGCTGGGAGTCCACTCGGACATGGCGGTGCTGGCCGCCTCCAGATCTTCCGCCGGCTGGCCTGCGCCCGCAACTTGGCGCAACTCCGGCGGAGCGGCACCTCCCCCTGCGCGCCGGCTCGCCGCCGGCTGCACCTCGAGGCCGGCTCTGTTCTCCGGCTCACCTCCGGCCGGCCCCTCTGGCACCGCTGACGGTTGGCCGCCTTGGCCCGCTCCGGTTGGCGCCGCTGGCGGCGCTCTCCCCGCAAAGGCCACGGGGTCCTCCCCCCTCTCCAACAGTGGCGGGTCTTGGACGATCTCCTCCGCCAAGGGCAATGGGGTGTCGGGGGCTACAGCTCGGAGAGGAATGGCGACCAGCGGAGGCTGGTTGCGCAAGCTTTCCGCCTCCGTCTCCGCGGTAGCCGCCTCCGTCTGGGCCTTGGCCGCCGCGTCGGCCTGCTCCCTCGCCGCCTGGGCGGCCGCCTTCTCCGCCGCCTCGCACTCCTCTCGCGCTTCGTGGGCGTTCCGCTCTGTGGCCTCCAGCCGGCGGGAGCTCGAAGACCCTCCAGCCGGCCCCACGACGGAGCCGCCCGGACCCCGCTCAAGGGAAAGCGGCGCCCTGTCCGACAAGCGAGAAAAAGCTAAGAAGAATATTCGAAGAGAAAGAGAATGATGACAAGCATGCGGCAAGGCAATCGAAGACTTACGCTGAGACCGCCGTAGGCTGCTTCACCGCCTTGCGGAAGCGGGCCGCTTTCGCAGCCGCCTCATCTCGCTTGGTCGCCGCGGCGGAGGCTTTGGACTTCTTCGGCCGACCGCCGAAGAGGCCTGAAGCGGCCCGGCGCTTCTGTGCGCCACCGCCGGCAGTCGGCGCGGTAGACGAGCCCGCGCCCTGATGGTCGGCCGCCGGCTGGCGACGCGGAGCGACTTCGGCTTCGAAATCGTCCGGCCAGTCCTCAAAGCTCGCGATGAACCTTGAGCCTCCGGGCTCGGCGCTGTCCCCCACCACGGTGTCTTCCATGGCGGCCGCCCCCAAGTCCGGGTCGTCAACGTCGTCCACCGTGCGGTCGGGGGCATACTGGCGTTCAATCCCCGCCACCCCGGCCGGCGGCGCAAGAAGAGGGTTCTTCTCAAAAGAACCGACTGGTCAGAAGCCGGCCGTCATGGAGCCGGCCGACGACAAAAAGAAGATAGAGAGAGAAGCTTACCACGGGCGGAGGATTGGCGCGGGAATACGACACCTTGCCGTATTGCCAGTCCCCGGCGAGCTTGCAGTTGGCGATGTAGTTAACCATGAGCGCCACCTCCGCGTGGGGCATTTCCCATGTGCTCAAACGGCTTGGGTCGAAGCGGCCGCTCATCTGACACATCATATGGGGCCGGCCTTGGAGAGGAAGGATCCGGCGCTCCACGAAGGCGGTCACCAAGTCGGCCCCGCGCAAGCCTTCCGACTGAATCAACACCCGAAGCCGGGAGATGGCGGCGTTCCCGGCCGGAGACAATGACCGGGACCGAAAGCTCCACGAGGGCTGCCTCCCAGCCGGCGGGCCGGCTACGTAAGCCGGCAGGTTGATGTAGTCTCCTTGCTCGGCGACGTTCTTCACATAGAAATAAGATCTTTGACAAACCTTCACCGACTGGATCAGGGGGATGGGCGGGAACGGGTTGTTCTCGCTCGCCCTCCTCATGGCGATGAAGGCTCCGCAGGGGGCGGGCACACCGGCGACGACCGTGCCGAGCTTGCTCTGAAAGAACTCTCCCCAGAGCTCCAGCGTGGGGAGCAGCCCCAAGAAGCCTTCGCAGAGGGAGACGAAGGCCGACAGCAGCATCACCGCATTGGGCGTAAGGTGATGCGGCTGGAGGTTGTAGAACTCCAGGAAAGAGCACAGAAACCCGCTCGCCGGAAGGCCGAAGCCGCGCAGGCAGTGCGAGCGGAAGACGACCCGCTCGCCCTCCTCGGGCGCCGGCGAGATCTCCTTCGCGGGCGCCTGGCGGACCTGTACGCGGTCGGCGCCGGGCAGGCGCCGGGTCTAGCGAAGGAACTCCACGTGGTCTTCATGGACGTTGGAGCCGTCCCACGAGCTTGACAACGCCATGGGAGCAAGGCGGTGTAGAAACGCGACGGCGCTGAGACGGGAAGTTGCGACGGCAGCGAGAGGAAGAAGACGAGGGTTAGGAGAGGCGGAGCGGGAGGGAGCGTGCGAACCTCTGTCACTCTCCCTCCTCCCCCTACTTATAGGCTCACGTGGCGGAGCCAAGGAGGCGCGGCGTGGGAAAGCGTGGGGATCGATCGTGCCCACTCCCCACGTCCCGCGATTATCGAGCCTTAACGGCGAAACAAAACTGCCTCGAGAAGGCGAGCGGCCCCTGTGGGCCACGGAAGATCCGCGCCCGGACCAAGGCTCGCGAGTGGCGGGCCCGGGCCTGCGGCGGCGTCCCGTCGCGCGCGTGCGCTCGCAGGATCTCGCCGCCACGTGGCCGCGGGAGGGCCCGTAGTCGGCACGCGGGTTGCCCCCCCTCCTCTCGCCTACAAGACGCGGGGCTCTCTGAAGTCGGCGTACACCCGCTAAGCCGGCTCTTCAGGATGGGAAGCTGACCAAGCTTCTCGTCCCCCTGCTCACCTCGGAGCTCGATCAGCTTCGGGGGCTACTGTCGGAGTAAATAGCCATGGGTAGCCTAGCTGGCTTCCCCTGGCCCTTCTGAAAAAGTTACGAGCCCGCCCGGCTCTCAAGAATCCAAGACATGGGGTCGCCTTCCCCTAGCTGGCTGCAACCCAGGCCGGCTTTCGGAAGGCGGTCCGACTTTAGCCCTCATGAGAAGGCCGACTCCAAGAAGCCGGCCATGAGAAGGCCGACTCCAAGAAGCCGGCTCCCTATAAAGCGGTCAAGACCGTACCCACAAAGTTTGCACCCACCTAACGGCGGTGCGACGGGGCGTGGCTACAGTAAAGCCTGCCACCCCCGAATCCCGGAGCACGCCTGGCATGGTGCGCCGTACGGGCTAGGCACGACCCGCCCGGCGCGGCACTGTTGCCATGTTGACCCTGGCATCACCCACGACGGGCCGCCAGCGTGGCCCACAGACGGTGGGCCCCTTTGAGCAGAGAGACGCCCGAAGGCGGCCACGCCTCCAACTAGTCGGCCCAAGACGAGCCGGCTCCCCGCAGCCGGCTTGCCGCCTTCCTCGAAGAGGACGCCCCATTAAGGAGACAAGACGTGGTTAGGCTACAGCGATCGCCTGACAGGCGGCGGTACTGTAGCCGCGCTTACCACGATGAAGCTCACGTCAACAAGATGGAGCCATGGTAACCAGCCGCCGACCAGGCCCTGGACAGTGGGGCCTGCCTGTCGACCAAGGGGCCGGCGGGACCCACCAGTCGGCGGGCCCCAGCAGCCGGCGCAGAAGCCGGCGAGCGCAGTCACAGACGGCTGGGCCCCGTGCCCAGTCGGATTACCATTGTACCCCCGGGGGGTAGGCCTATATAAACCCCCCGGAGCACCCATGCAAAGGGTTGGACCCCTTACTAGTCCTAGACACCCCACAAGGAGAAGAAGCAGGCTTGCCGTGCCCTTCTTCCTCCTCCCACCAAACAGCTCAAGGAGCGTTGTATTGCTACTCGATTCATCTAGTGAACATGCGGAGACCCCGCAGAGCAGCAGTAGGAGTGTTATCTCCACGGAGAGCCTCGAAGCTGGGTAAGATCCGCCGGCGTGCATGTCTTCGCCTTATCCCGTTTCCAGGTACCGGCGATGTCTTACTGGCTCCCACAATGATAAGCCACCCGTTGGCATATGTCGCACCTACCACCCGACAATAGTCAAGTGCAAAAAGCAAGTTGGAGACATGCTTGCGAATTGGGAGGCATCATTAGGCGGCGTACTCAGGCCCATCCCACATGAATGATCCATGTTGTGGTGTGACCGCATTGCAAGCCTGCCACTAACAGTGATCATGCCTTCTCGGCTCTACCCTGCATGTAATTATCTGATGCACTCATGGCAAGAGAGATGGGTCCATGCCGAGCCGGCCGTAGGCTAAGCAAAGCATTCACGCTGAGAAGAAAGAAAGAAAGAAACAAAGAAAGAAAGGAGACTGTAACCGCCAACCGATGGGCCGTGGAACGGGGAAGCCGGAGACCAGGCAGCCGCGTGCTTTTGCTTTGCTCCGAGAAAAGTGACCGGCCGCCGATGCCCTAGCAAGCTACGTACCCCAAAGACTGGCCGGCCATCCGCCGTATCCTGCGAGAAGCATCACGATGTACTACGCACGGTCGCTTTTGATGCGCAATGGCCGGTGGCTATGTGCCTCAGCTTTCCATGGCGAGACTCCGGTCAATCCCAAAAGAAAAGGAAACAAAAAAAAGGAGACTGTTGATCATGTCGTCGCGGCACGCAGACCAGCTGAATTAAGAATCAGGGAACAAAAACAACAGAAAGGCCGGTGTTTTACTCCGGAAAACTGCCGGCTGATTTTGCTCCCAAGAAACGAACCACCTTATCTCCGAATTTGCTCATAAAGAAGGAGTGAAAATCAATTTTTGAATTCTCTTTAATTAAGCAAGATTGGTGAAAATAATGCACCGAACTCAGAGCCTGAAGGCAGAGGGGCAAGCAAGCTATACTACTCCCTATATATAGTCAAAGCTTGATCACTGGAGGAGTACTGCTTAATTTCGTTTGGCTTTTCTTTCTGAACTCCTGCTTGCCTTGTCTCCGGCCCCAACCTCCCCATTTCTCGCAGCAAATCGATACGTGCTCCTTTCGGTCCTTTTTACTCTGCATATTAGGTTTTTTCGAAGTCTATCTCATCCAACTTTAACTAAGTTTGTATAAAAAATTATAGACATTCACATAACAACACCAATATCATTAGATTCATCTTGAAATATATTTTTATATTATATTTATTAGATATTTTAGATGCTAATAATTTTTAATATAAATTTAATTAAACTTAGCAAAGTTTGACTTTCAGCAAATCCAATGTGCATAGTAAAAAGGACCGGAGGGAGTAGTACTACAACTGCAAACTAACTTAACCGCCACATCTTATCTATATATAGGACCGGTCTCTCATCTGGTCGCACCAAGCAAGCAGCACAGCAGTAGCCCCACAAACTCTAGCTGCCCTGTCCCTGCACCGAGCTGAGAGAGCAATGGACCCGAGCAGAGGCAGCCTGGTCGCCACTGTGGCGGTGCTCCACCTGCTGCTGTTCGCTCCGGGCATGGCAGCGGCGTTCAACTACGCAGACGCGCTCGCCAAGTCCATCATCTTCTTCGAGGGCCAGCGCTCCGGCAAGCTGCCCCCCGGCAACCGCATGCCGTGGCGCGCCGACTCTGGCCTCACCGACGGCGCGCAGTACAATGTACGCCTTTTCTCGCTCGGTTCTTCGTGTGTGTGAGTCACCGGGTCCGGGTCCGGCATTGACCTCGCCGTGTGTGTTTTCAGGTCGATCTGGTCGGCGGCTACTACGACGCGGGCGACAACCTCAAGTTCGGGCTGCCGATGGCCTTCTCCACGACGATGCTGGCCTGGAGCGTCGCCGACTTCGGCAAGTTCATGGGCGCCGAGCTGCCCCACGCCAGGGCCGCCGTGCGCTGGGGCGCCGACTACCTCCTCAAGGCCGCCACCGCCACCCCCGGCGTGCTCTACGTCCAGGTCCGCGAGCCGGGGCGCGACCACGCGTGCTGGGAGCGGCCCGAGGACATGGACACGCCCCGGAGCGTCTACCGCGTCGACGCCAACAAACCGGGCTCCGACGTCGCCGGCGAAACGGCCGCGGCGCTGGCGGCGTCCTCGATCGCGTTCCGCCGCTCCGACCCGGCCTACGCCTCCCGCCTACTCGACGCCGCCATGGAGGTGTTCGACTTCGCCGACCGGCACCGCGGCTCCTACAGCGACTCCCTCAGCTCCGAGGTCTGCCCGTTCTACTGCTCCTACTCGGGCTACCACGACGAGCTCCTGTGGGCGGCGTCGTGGCTGCACCGCGCGTCCAACAACGCGTCGTACATGACGTACGTGGAGGCGTACGGCATGCAGCTGGGCGCCGGCGACGACGACTACTCCTTCAGCTGGGACGACAAGAGGGTCGGCACCAAGGTGCTGCTCTCCAGGGGGTTCCTGCGGCGCAAGCTGCAGGGGCTGCAGCTCTACAAGGCTCACTCCGACAGCTACATCTGCTCGCTCGTCCCCGGGACGAGCGGCTTCCAGGCCGGCCAGTACACGCCGGGAGGGCTCATCTACAAGGAGGGCGAGAGCAACATGCAGTACGTGACGACGGCGACGTTCCTGCTGCTCGCCTACTCCAAGTACCTCAAGTCCAGCGGCGCCACCGTGTCCTGCGGCGGCGGCGTCGTGTCGCCGGCCGACCTGGTGGCGCTGGCGAAGCGGCAGGTGGACTACATCCTGGGGAAGAACCCGGCGGGGAGGTCGTACATGGTCGGGTTCGGGGCGCGGTACCCGGAGCGCGCGCACCACCGGGGCGCATCCATGCCGTCGGTGCGCGCGCACCCGGGCCGAATCGGCTGCGACGCCGGGTTCCAGTACCTCCACGCCGGCGGGGCGAACCCGAACGTGCTCGTCGGCGCCGTGGTGGGCGGGCCGGACTCGAGGGACGGCTTCGACGACGATCGCGGCAACTACGCGCAGTCCGAGCCCGCCACCTACATCAATGCGCCGCTCGTCGGTGCCCTCGCGTTCTTTGCCGGAACCACCAGGAAGTAGCTAGGGGGTGTGCGTTCCCGTGTAGCGTGTCACGTGTGACGTGTGTGTGGATCAGATTGGCATGTGACAGAGTGGGAGCGCCATGGCAGACAGCAGAAGCTGTGTGAGCTGAGCTCCCCCGTCGCCTGCGCCCGTATTGTATTGGGCTCGCTGGTAACCGTATCGTGTCGAGTCGTATGCGGCCTTTCTTGCTAAATATCTGAACTGCAAGGTGCCAATTATCAAAGTATACTAGTCCTTCCTTCGTTCCAAAATAATAATTTTCTCCTAGGTCAAGTTTATTTAAGTTTGATTAAGTTTATAAAAAAACATGTTATCAAAAGAAGTATATAAATATTAGTATAACATATACTACACGGGAAACAAACATGAGATTTATACAATACCAAATACACATACTACTATGTACTACTCCTATGTGCTAAGACCTAGAATACCAAATACCCGTACTACTGGTTAGTCTCATGAGATTTTTTATAAAATATATACTCTCATAGCATGTGTATTTGGTATTATACATACGAGTAATAATTTATAAAATTGGTCAAACTTAAACAAGTCTGACTTACAATAAGCTTATTTTTTCTAGAATGGAAAAATTATTTCGTAGGACCTTGTAGATACAAACTCCTTTCAAGAGTTCGGGAGGACACGCTCAGGCTGGATGTTATTTCCCCTTTCTTTTTTAAGTTGTCGCTATACTGTCTGTTTGTTGTTCAATAAAAAATGGCTTCATGGCTATATTCTGCACCAAATTCGTTTCGTCAATGTCCTATCACCATGATAACTTGAGAATATAACCCAAAAACGGCATATACACTTCACTAAGGGTAATGTGACACCCTAATTAATAAAAAGAAATATATCTTATCTTAATTTAGATATAGTTCTTAGCACCAAACCAATATTTACTTGTATTTTTCTCTCCCACAAACACATAATGAAAGCTTTTCTAATACTACCTCCGTCCTGGTATATAGGACATGCATGTGCTTCTAGACCAATGATTTTTTTAATAAAAGACCCTTTATTACTTAAAAGATTTAAGCATTACGCCGAGCTCTGCGTAACTGGGATGCACACAGCCATAACTAAATCCAAGTTTAAAAAAAAGTCAAAAAAGGCGGAATACAAGTAATCATGTGAAGAATGTATAACGCCTAAGATGTAGGAGGGCCAATCCGAAGATCAGGTTGCCATCCATGTGTGATAAAAATATCCTTCGCCGTGGCCTCCAAGCGTGTACACACTTTTGTAAATGAAACGTGTACATCTGTATATAACCTGCAGAAGAGAACGTTTATCATTAAAAAACTTATCATTTCTAGAGCGACCAAATCACAGGAAGCGCTCTCATTCTAAGAAGAAATCCAAACTTGCTATTGATCCCATGTAACAAGTTGTCAAAAATATTAGCAACACACTATATGAAGGATACAAGCCAGAAGCTATTTGGATGACTAACCATATATATAGAATGAGCCAATTTGCATTGGAAGAACGAGTGTTTTATGGTCTCATCATGGTGACAAAAAACACATTACACGCTTCCATGCTAATTCCTTTTACTAAGGTTATCTTTGATAAAAATGACTCCTCGACGAAGATATCAGGTAAAGATTTTATTCTTGAGTGGTGTCTTCATTTTCTAAATCATTTTATTATTATCAGTTCACACATCTAGTTGGATCAACACTCTATACATGAACTCCAGCGAGAAATTACCACTCGCGTGTAGGTTCCAACGAAATACATCGGTCCCTTGCGAAAATTGTACCGTGGACATGTTGGGAAACATAGTAATTTCAAAAAAATCCTACGCACACGCAAAATCATGGTGATGCATAGCAACGAGAGGGAAGAGTGTGTCCACGTACCCTCGTAGACCGAAAGCGGAAGCGTTAGCACAACGTGGTTGATGTAGTCGTACGTCTTCACGATCCGACCGATCAAGTATCGAACGCACGGCACCTCCGAGTTCTGCACACGTTCAACTCGATGACGTCCCTCGAACTTCGATCCAGCCAAGCTTTGAGGGAGAGTTCCATCAGCACGACGGCGTGGTGATGGTGTTGATGTTCTACCGTCGCAGGGCTTTGCCTAAGCACCGCTACGATATTATCGAGGTCGACTATGGTGGAGAGGGGCACCGCACACGGCTAAAAGATCCAAGAGATCAATTGTTGTGTCTATGGGGTGCCCCTCTCCTCCGTATATAAAGGAGGGGAGGAGAGGGCCGGACAGGGGGAGGAGGCACGCCCAAGGGGGGAGTCCTACTCCCACCGGGAGTAGGACTCCTCCTTTTCCTATTTGGAGAGAGAGAGAGGGAAGGAAGAGGAAGGAGGGAGGAAGGAAAGGGGGGGCCCTCCCAATTCGGATTGGGCTTGGGGGGGCACGCCCCCTCCCTTTCTTCTTTCCCCTCCTTTCCACCAAAACCCATTAAGGCCCATCGCTACGGGTGAGAAGGTCTCATCGTAGTCAATCCCTTGAACTTGTCAAAAACCTTTTGCAACAAGTCGAGCTTTATAGACAGTAACATTACCATCAGCGTCAGTCTTCTTCTTGAAGATCCATTTATTCTCGATGGCTTGCCGATCATCAGGCAAGTCAACCAAAGTCCACACTTTGGTCTCATACATGGATCCCATCTCAGATTTCATGGCTTCAAGCCATTTTGCGGAATCTGGGCTCACCATCGCTTCTTCATAGTTCGTAGGTTCGTCATGGTCTAGCAACATAACCTCCAAAACAGGATTATCGTACCACTCTAGTGCGGTTCTTACTCTGGTTGACCTACGAGGTTCACTAACAACTTGATCTGAAGTTTCATGATCATCATCATTAACTTCCTCACTAATTGGTGTAGACGTCACAGGAACCGGTTTCTGTGATGAACTATTTTCCAATAAGGGAGCAGGTACTGTTACCTCATCAAGTTCTACTTTCCTCCCACTCACTTGTTTCGAGAGAAACTCCTTCTCTAGAAAGGATCCATTCTTAGCAACGAATGTCTTACCCTCGGATCTGTGATAGAAGGTGTACCCAACAGTTTCCTTTGGGTATCCTATGAATACACATTTCTCCAATTTGGGTTCGAGATTATCAGGTTGAAGCTTTTTCACATAAGCATCGCAGCTCCAAACTTTAAGAAACGACAACTTTGGTTTTTTGCCAAACCATAGTTCATAAGGTGTCGTCTCAACGGCCTTTGATGGTGCCCTATTTAACGTGAATGCGGCCGTCTCTAAAGCATAACCCCAAAATGATAGCGGTAAATCATTAAGAGACATTATAGACCACACCATATCTAGTAAAGTACGATTATGACGTTCGGACACACCATTACGATGTGGTGTTCCAGGTGGCGTGAGTTGCGAAACTATTCCGCATTGTTTTAAATGTAGACCAAACTTGTAACTCAAATATTCTCTTCCACGATTAGATCTTAGAAACTTTGTTTTCTTGTTACGATGATTTTTAACTTCACTCTGAAATTCTTTGAAATTTTCAAATGTTTCAGACTTATGTTTCATTAAGTAGATATACTCATATCTGCTTAAATCATCTATGAAGATGAGAAAATAATGATACCCGCCGTGAGCCTCAACATTCATTGGACCACATACATCAGTATGTATGATCTCCAACAAATCAGCTGCTCGCTCCTAGTTCCAGAGAACGATGTTTTAGTCATCCTGCCCATGAGGCATGGTTCGCAAGTACCAAGTGATTCATAATCAAGTGATCCCAAAAGTCCATCAGTATGGAGTTTCTTCATGCGCTTTATACTAATATGACCCAAACGGCAGTGCCACAAATAAGTTGCACTACCATTATCAACTCTGCATCTTTTGGCTTCAACATTATGAATATGTGTATCACTACTATCGAGATTCATCAAAAATAGACCACTCTTTAAGGGTGCATGACCATAAAAGATATTACTCATATAAATAGAACAACCATTATTCTCAGATTTAAATGAATAACCGTCTCGCATTAAACAAGATCCAGATATAATGTTCATGCTCAACGCTGGCACCAAATAACAATTATTTAGGTCTATAATTAATCCTGAAGGTAGATGTAGAGGTAGCGTGCCGACGGCTATCACATCGACTTTGGAACCATTTCCCACACGCATCGTCACCTCGTCCTTAGCCAGTGTTCGCTTAATCCGTAGTGCCTGTTTCGAGTTGCAAATATTAGCAACAGAACCAGTATCAAATACCCAGGTGCTACTGCGAGCTCTAGTAAGGTACACATCAATAACATGTATATCACATATACCTTTGTTCACCTTGTCATCCTTCTTATCCGCCAAATACTTGGGGCAGTTCCACTTCCAGTGACCAGTCTGTTTGCAGTAGAAGCACTCAGTCTCAGGCTTAGGTCCAGACTTGGGTTTCTTTTCCTGAGCAGCAACTTGTTTGCTGTTCTTCTTGAAGTTCCCCTTCTTCTTCCCTTTGCCCTTTTTCTTGAAACTGGCGGTCTTATTGACCATCAACACTTGATGCTCCTTTTTTATTTCTACCTCCGCAGCCTTTAGCATTGCGAAGAGCTCGAGAATTGTCTTATTCATCCCTTGCATATTATAGTTCATCACAAAGATTTTGTAGCTTGGTGGCAGTGATTGAAGAACTTTGTCAATGACACTATCAACAGGAAGATTAACTTCCAGTTGAGTCAAGTGATTATGATACCCAGACATTTTGAGTATATGCTCACTGACAAAACTATTCTCCTCCGTCTTGTAGCTATAGAACTTATTGGAGACTTCATATCTCTCAATCCGGGCATTTGCTTGAAATATTAACATCAACTCCTGGAACATCTCATATGCTTCATGACGTTCAAAACGTCGTTGAAGTCCCGGTTCTAAGCCGTAAAGCATGGCACACTGAACTATCGAGTAGTCATCAGCTTTGCTCTGCCAGGTGTTCATAACATCTGGTGTTGCTCCTGCAGCAGGTTTGGCACTTAGCGATGCTTTCAGGACGTAATTCTTCTATGCAGCAATGAGGATAATCCTCAAGTTACGGACCCAGTCCGTGTAATTGCTACCATCATCTTTCAACTTTGCTTTCTCAAGGAACGCATTAAAATTCAATGGACAACAGCACGAGCCATCTATCTACAACAAACATAGACATGCAAAATACTATCAGGTACTAAGTTCATGATAAATTTAAGTTCAATTAATCATATTACTTAAGAACTCCCACTTAGATAGACATCCCTCTAATCATCTAAGTGATCACGTGATCCAAATCAACTAAACCATAACCAATCATCACGTGAAATGGAGTAGTTTTCAATGGTGAACATCACTATGTTGATCATATCTACTATATAATTCACGCTCGACCTTTCGGTCTCAGTGTTCTGGCGCCATATCTGCATATGCTAGGCTCGTCAAGTTTAACCTGAGTATTCTGTGTGTGCAAAACTGGTTTGCATCCGTTGTAGATGTACGTAGAGCTTATCACACCCGATCATCACGTGGTCTCCGGGCACGACGAACTTTGGCAACGGTGCATACTCAGGGAGAACACTTTTATCTTGAAATTTAGTGAGAGATCATCTTATAATGCTACCGTCAATCAAAGCAAAATAAGATGCATAAAAAATAAACATCACATGCAATCAATATAAGTGATATGATATGGCCATCATCATCTTGTTCTTGTGATCTCCATCTCTGAAGCACCATCATGATCATCATCGTTACCGATGCGGCACCTTGATCTCCATCGTAGCATCGTTGTCGTCTTGCCAACTATTGCTTCTACGACTATCGCTACCGCTTAGTGATAAAGTAAAGCAATTACAGGGTGATTGCATTGCATACAATAAAGCGACAACCATATGGCTCCTGCCAGTTGCCGATAACTCGGTTACAAAACATGATCATCTTATACAATAAAATATAGCATCATGTATTGACCATATCACATCACAACATGCCCTGCAAAAACAAGTTAGACGTCCTCTACTTTGTTGTTGCAAGTTTTACGTGGTTACTACGGGCTGGGCAAGAACGTTCTTACCTACGCATCAAAACCATAACGATAGTTCGTCAAGTTAGTGTTGTTTTAACCTTCTCAAGGACCGGGCGTAGCCATACTCGGTTCAACTAAAGTTGGAGAAACTGACACCCACCAACCACCTGTGTGCAAAGCACGTCGGTAGAACCAGTCTCGCGTAAGCGTACATGTAATGTCGGTCCGGGCCACTTCATCCAACAATACCGCCGAACCAAAGTATGACATGCTAGTAAGCAGTATGACTTGTATTGCCCACAACTCACTTGTGTTCTACTCGTGCATATAACATCAATGCATAAAACTAGGCTCTGATACCACTGTTGGGGAACGTAGTAATTTCAAAAAAAAAACATACGCACACGCAATATCATGGTTATGCATAGCAACGAGAGGGGAGAGTGTGTCCACGTACCCTCGTAGACCGAAAGCGGAAGCGTTAGCACAACGCGGTTGATGTAGTCGTACGTCTTCATGATCCGAACGATCAAGTACCGAACGCACGGCACCTCCGAGTTTTGCACACGTTTAACTCGATGACGTCCCTCGAACTCCGATCCATCCGAGCTTTGAGGGAGAGTTCCGTCAACACGACGGCGTGGTGATGATGTTGATGTTCTACCGTCGCAGGGCTTCGCCCAAGCACCGCTACGATATTATCGAGGTGGACTATGGTGGAGAGGGACACCGCACACGGCTAAAAGATCCAAGAGATCAATTGTTGTGTGTATGGGGTTCCCCTCTCCTCCGTATATAAAGGAGGGGAGGAGAGGGCCGGCCAAGGGGAGGAGGCGCGCCCAAGGGGGGAGTCCTACTCCCACCGGGAGTAGGACTCCTCCTTTTCCTATTTGGAGAGAGAGAGGAAAGAAAGAGGAAGGAGGGATGAAGGAAAGGGGGGGCCGGCCCCCTCCCAATTTGGATTGGGCTTGGGGGGCGCCCCCTCCCTTGCTCCTTTCCCCTCCTTTCCACTAAAGCCCATTAAGGCCCATATACCTCCCGGGGGTTCCAATAACCTCCCGGTGCTCCGGTATTATCCCGATCTCACCCGAAACCATTCTAGTATCCAAATATAGTCGTCCAATATATTGATCTTTACGTCTTGAACATTTCGAGACTCCTCATCATGTCCATGATCACATCCGGGACTCCGAACTACCTTCGGTACATCAAAAACCATAAACTCATAATATAACCGTCATCGAACTTTAAGCGTGCGGACCCTACGGGTTCGAGAACTATGTAGACATGACTGAGACACGTCTCCGGTCAATAACCAATAGCAGAACCTGGATGCTCATATTGGCTCCTACATATTCTACGAAGATCTTTATCGGTCAAACCGCATAACAACATATGTTGTTCCTTTTGTCATCGGTATGTTACTTGCCCGAGATTCGATCGTCGGTATCTCAATACCTAGTTCAATCTCGTTACCGGAAAGTCTCTTTACTCATTCCGTAACACATCATCCCGCAACTAACCCATTAGTTGCAATGCTTGCAAGGCTTAAGTGATGTGTATTACCGAGTGGCCCCAGAGATACCTCTCCGACAATCGGAGTGACAAATCCTAATCTCGAAATACGCCAACCCAACAAATACCTTTGGAGACACATGTAGAGCACCTTTATGATCACCCAGTTACGTTGTGACATTTGGTAGCACACAAAGTGTTCCTCCGGTAAACGGGAGTTGCATAATCTCATAGTCATAGGAACATGTATAAGTCATGAAGAAAGCAATAGCAACAAATTAAACGATCAAGTGCTAAGCTAATGGAATGGGTCAAGTCAATCACATCATTCTCCTAATGATGTGATCCCGTTAATCAAATGACAACTCTTTGTCTATGGCTAGGAAACATAACCATCTTTGATCAACGAGCTAGTCAAGTAGAGGCATACTAGTGACACTCTGTTTGTGTATGTATTCACACATGTATCATGTTTCCGGTTAATACAATTCTAGCATGAATAATAAATATTTATCATGATATAAGGAAATAAATAATAACTTTATTATTTCCTCTAGGGCATATTTCCTTCAGGACATGCTATATACGAAATTGTTCCACAATACAAGTATAAGACCAATTAAATCTCTCATGAACGTCACATTCGCCGGAAAGGATTCCATAACCATGGCGATAGTATCACCCTTGTGACGCACAATATTGTACAGGGCAGGATATTGTTCCCAGAGAGTGACATTGCCTAGCCACTTATCCTCCCAGAACCTAATCTCTGATCCGTCTTTAATGGCGAAGGATCCGTAGCGGAAGAAATATTTGTTCGTGGCCGTTAGACCAACCCAGTGTGAGTCTCCAGGCTTTCAATATACTTGGGACACTGCCTTTGATCCCGCATATTTTCTTTTTAGGAGGGTTTGCCATACACCATCTTATGTAAGTAACTTAAATAGCCATTTGCCAAGTAGGGCCGTATTTTTAACCTCAATGTCATGAATGCGTAGCCCTCCTTGGTCTTTGGGATGACAAACCACACTCCATTTAGCGAGTCGATATTTCTTCTTTTCGCTATCTCCTTGCCAAAAGAATCTTGATCGGAAAAATCCAATCGATGTAAAACTCCTTTAGACAATTGGAAGAAGGAAATCATATACAATACCATATTACTTAGCACTGACTTTATGAGGATCAATCTTCCACCTAGAGATAACAGTTTACCTTTCCAACTACTTATTCGTTTTTGTAGCCTCTTGACATGTTTCCATTCAGTATTTGTGAGACGCAGATAGTGTATCGGTATCCCTAAGTAGTCATCAGAAACTGGCCTAGCCCGCAGTCAAACAAGTCAGTGTACAGGTGAGCCTCATTTTGGGCCTCGCTGAAACAATACAACTCACTCTTATGGAAGTTTATCATAAGACCTGACAGATGCTCGAAGGCTGACAAAATTAATTTCTGATTTCTCGCTCTATCAAGGTTATGATCCATAAGGTTGCCTGTAATGGGAGTATCATAGGTAGTATCATGCATGCCAACTAAGAAATTTTGTTGAGGTGGCATAGAATTAAATGAAAAAAGAGATGCTTAAGTATCATATCATGATATCGTATCACATTAAATAATATACTACTTTGTGTCATGCATAAATGTAGTCATCCATGATATCAACATATGATATTATGCATTACGGATATAGTATCATACACTAGTATCATATGCATGATACCAGTATATGATACAACCCATTACAACCAGCCTAAAGAGAATCGTATCGTCGACATGCTGAAGGATAGAAAGACCACCATCTATAAGGTGATTAACTACCCATCAATTTGGTCATCAACCTTTGCACGCTCAATCATAACAGCTATCATATCAACCACTATATTAAATAGCATGGGCGATAATGAGTCACCTTGTCTCAATATTCTTCGTTTGGAAGTAGTGGCCAACGTCATCATTGACTTTAATGGCCACACGCCCTCTAGAAACGAATCTATGGATCAGAGCGTGCCATTCTGCAGAGAGGCCTTTTATTCTGAGAGTTTGTTGGGGAAAAGACCAATTGACTTTATCATACGCCTTTTCAAAGTCAATGAGTATTACCCCATATATTTCATTATGGTGGCCAATATCTGAAGCAAGTTAGTAGGTCAAAGGTTATACTTCATTAGGGCTCACATGGTAGTAAACTAGTAATCTCAATCTTAGATCGGTGAAATTAGAACTTGGGTCCTAAGGGTTGTTTAAATGAGACGACCCACCATCTTATCCGACATGGCCTCTCATCTTCACATTTAGTCATATTCAACACTTTAACACCACAAGATCATGATCAACTACCAACTTCCATACATCTCCCAAGATGGATCAAGACTTACACGAGACTAAGCATGGCTAAGAAGAACATGGAGTAGGGCAAATATTATTGTAACATCAGGCAACTCCTAATTATGCTAGGATCATTGATAAAGGCCATATGAGGTTACAAGGATGTTTCATGCAAAGGATGGGCGGATCTTAGCATCATAGTAACACAGTTGAATCGATAAAGCTAATGTACTACAAGAGGGAGCAAACAAAAGTAGGATTATCAAGATGGTCAAGGGGTTTTTCTTGCATGTTATCACTGCTTTGGCACTTCTCAACTGTTGTTTGTTTCTCATGTCATCTCGGGATCCTATTCGAGAAGAAGCAAAACACTGGAAAAGAGCAAGGCATGGCACTTAGATCTTCTTCAAAGATATAGGCATGTTCATGATATGTAATGCATCAAAAAAATTTTTGAATATATGCAATGTGTCACATGACATATGGTTTTCAGTATTTGACCTAATGCAACAATTTACAAATTAATTGAAGTTGAAATGCACTGGTTGTAGCATTATAGCAACTCTGAAAATTTATAAAAGGCCATTTAAGTTGTTTAACCTAATCAGGTATTTTCAGTGTATTTCTCATTAATGCAAAGTAGATGAACAGATGAGTGCTATTTTTCTAAACATTTGATATATCATACATATTTTCTGAGTTCGTAAGAATTAGTTGGGATTTTTCAAACTTTAAAAGTACTAGCAAAAGGGCATGTGTGTTGCAACAAGAGAAAAAGAAAATTATAATCTCCAATGACCATGATCACATTTTGCTTCATCACCGAGATACATTATCACTCTCAATTTCATGAAATCACAAACATTTTTGTAACTCGTGAACATATTTGAAATCATGACATTTTTCAAATTCATGAGATAAGGTTTTGGGCTAGGGGAGGGCGTTGGCCACGCGAGCGAGCAAGGTCGACGATGAGTAAACGCGCATGTAAGGGCATGTATAATGGTTGACAAAGTTGTCTTATCTTATGTTTGACACGTAATCTAGATAAGACAATAAAAAGTGATGTACAATGATTATTCTTAGTTTTGTCTTCAATAACTAGATATCTCTAAATATGTGGTGAGACAATTGGTGCTAAGAGATCATCTCTTAATTAAAAGAAGGCAAACATTTTCTTACGGTTTCTCTCTCTTCCACCTCAGCAATTATCCTACGTGGCACTTTTAAGATAGCACTATTGTACATGCCCTAATGACCACACACTGGTCTACTGGCACGAGGTTGAAGAATGAGGTAGTAACGCTAGGTGGACTGGGCCTGAGGGAGAGAACATGGGTCGTGGGTGGCTATTTTGGCTCAGTTGCTCCGGGAATAGAGTTTAATTTATTCTTTCACTTTTATTTTGATTTAAACAACTTCCAGATTATTTGAAAATTCTAGTGAGGTCTAAATCTACTAAAATAATACATGGCTTGATGAAATTATTTTAAGTCCAAATAAAATATTATTTTGTGACTTACAATTTATAATTCTGACTCAGGTTTGATTTAAATATGTAATCTTTCTTTTCAAAAAAAATGTTTGATTTAAATTGGGGTTTAAACTACAAATATGTAATATGTATTTTCAAAATTAATGAAAATTTTATTGTAGTTTCCTAATATTATTGGAATACTATTCAAGAGATTTCACAACGAGAAATTCTCTCAATTTAATAGAACTTCGGTCTATCATTTAGTTGTTATTGAGAGTTGAAAATTATTTGGGAGTTTTGTGCATTCAAAGTTCATGAGAAATTGCAGGGAGAGGGAAACTATGATAAATATTTCAAGATTTCTGAAGGACATATATTAGTGCATTGATTTTCTTGGTGCATTTTGCAGCATTTCAAGAGGTTTTGAGCTATTCACAATTTCACAATTAAACAAGTTATTGAAAAGGCCGGCGCAACAGTACAAGTCTCGGGTGTTTATCAAAAAATAAAACAGAAGAGTACCAAGTCTAAGGCTATAGAAGTCTTACAGGGCAAAACAACACACGCTCCTAAACGCACTCCATCAAAGTTAACAAATCCATCACCTAGCACGACGAAAAATGCAAGGCAAGGTAAAAACTAGTAGGGCCGATAACGCCGGTGGCTTCCCTCGCCGCCTCGGCCACCGCCATCTCGCCGGTCACCACGTCGAGGAGGGGGTGGAGGCGGCATTCCACCAGGTTGTTGCCTAGCAACATTAGCAACACATTGTCAAGGAATTGAAGATGTGTATGCATGGACACTAGTATGTAGAAAAACAGTCTTACAGAACATAGCCAAGGCGACCGTCAGGGAGCACCATCGGTACCATCCTCATTCCAGCTGGTGCTGGTCCTCTACCATAGATCATAGGCTGCGAAAAAAGGATGTGGGTAAAGCCAAAGAAATACATAGCACGGTACTCTACATGAGTTATTAACTTGTGATGTCTTACCTGGTTGAATCCAGGGCCACCACCATAGGCACCATATGGGTCTCCCATGTAGCCACCATAAGGTGGAAGAGGATAGCTAGGAGCTCCTCCAGGCTTGAACGAGTGGTCAGGTTTCTTATCACTCAAAGGTTTGGCCATGGAAACTTCGAGCACTTGCCCTGTATTTCAGACAGCCACCAATTAACCGTGGTACTGCTTGAACAATTTTTCAGGTGTAGCAGTTCATGCTGGAATAAATCTAATTTTACTACGATAGATATTCCTTGAAATATAAACCAACAACTAATTCATCATGAACTGTTAGTACTCCCACATAATCATTACATTCATTCATGTTAACCGATTCCAACAAGAAGACAAAACTCTACAACACTAAATTTCATTTGATAATGAAATGACAAAATGAAAATTACCATCAATTTCGTATTTTTCACTTCCTTTAACTGCCTTCAGTGCACTTGATCTTTCAGCAAAGTGAACAAACCCAAAATCCCTCTTATGCCCGGCCTTAGCAGGCGGTAAAACAATTTTTGTAACCTCTCCATGAACTTCAAAGAGATCCTTAACTTTCTCTTTAGAAACATTCTCCGGCAGGTTCTTCACATATATAGTCTTCACCTGTGAAGAAAATAAGTGTTACAGATGTTCAGCAGACTTGAACAAAATCCGATGTACTCGTAATCTGGATGTACTAAATTATAGGTATGAAAACAAAAAATAACAAGACAATACAGCCTTAAATAGAATGGATATTTCATCCGTCACAGAATGGAGTTTGCATAGGCTGGGCTGATGTAAATTAAAAAATGACTTCAAAGTCAGGATATTATGTTAGTGCAATCAACAACTTCTTGCATATGCTGCAAAAAAAGAAGTCGCTGCGTATCTGATTCCTGACGTGATGTACAGAAGATGAAGTCAGACTGCAGTTATTACTTTCTTTTTCTATGCACAACAAATTATGAACAAGGATTATTCAAATCTAATGCACAATACTTGAAGAGCTATTGTAAGCCACAAAAAGAACAAGGAAACATCAGTTACATCTAATATACTATCTATTTGGAAAATTATGCTCCAGCAAACCTTAATGTGAAAAATGGTATGGTAAGGATGTTAAAATTAAGATCCAAATAAGCCATGCTCCCATAGTTTCATTTAAGCGGCTTCTGTTTGTGTCTCGCAAATAGCAGCATAAAAACACAAGCAAGGTACTTCTGTCACTAAATTAGCCAATCCAACTATCAATATAAGCAGGTCTTAATAAGGATCGCTGCCTCAGATTGTAGTGCTACACAACGTACATTGAAATACAACGCTATGCTTTACAGTTCAATTTTTCATGCAGTGTCTACCTGAGCAGCAGATGAAGAAGAATCTGATGATGACGATGATGAGCCCTTAGGTTCAGCCCAGCTAACAGTCAACTGGCTTCCATCAACCTTAAAGTCTGGTGATGACAATTTCTGCCTGGCATAGTCTGCGCAAGCATGGTTATAGTACTCAACGAAGAGGAACCCGCGGTTACGGCTTGGGTCATGCAAATCCTGCAAGGCAGTTTCTATTAGCAAATCTGGAACCTCCCTGCCACAAAACAAGAACAGATTACAACCGCACCTTGAACATCTCAATATTCACGACCCCTGGCCCCTTCCCTTTGATTATGCTCGTCAGCTCGTCCTCACTCAACCCTTTGGGTACATTGCCAACAAATAACCTGTGCTTGGCCTGGGACAATGAGCATCGCAGTGTTCTCCCCTGCACAGAAGTATCCATTGTTATGGATCAGAAATCACTGTTATCCAGAGTATCCTGCAAAGATAACACATACTACCTTGTGGTCCTTGTCATGCAGTTCTTCGATAGCACGCTGCGCCACATCCTTGGCAGTAAATGTGACAAAGGCAAATCCTTTGTTTTCCTTTGTTTCCTTATCCTTCATCAACCTCACCTGTTAAACCATCGCAGCCATCACATAACATACTCTGTGTTACAAAGCAAATAACCAATATGAGAAGGCTGTGAGTTTTCAGCACCTCAAAGATTTCGCCCAATGGCTCGCATAGCTCGCGGAGGTCCTCCTCGGTGGTGTCTCGGGGGAGGCCCCCGACGAATACCTCCGAGCCCTGCGGGGGTAGTGCGAGGAGCTCCTCCCACTTCATTTTCTCTTCTTCGTCCTCAGGCCCATCACCCTTCTCCATCTCATCACCACTTCCTACGGCAGGTTCATCACTGGCAACCACCATACCGGCGTCCTCCTCCCGGCCATCTCCATCGCCATCGCCCTCGACCTCGATTTGAGGCTCCTCGGGCTCCTCCTCCGGCTCATCAGAGTCCTCGCCACCGTGGCGGCGGCGGCGGTAACCTTCCTCGTCGTCCATGACGTCGTCGTCTCCCTCCAGGTCCACCTGCTCCTCCGGCTCCTCGGACGGCTGCCGATCCGACATCCCAAAACCCTAACCCTAGACAAACGAAAATCCCCGAACCATCAGATGTCGCCCGCGAAATCCGCATTAAACCGCAGAAATTCACAGTGGAAGATACAAATCGAACACGCGTGGTACGGATCTGACGGCGGGGGATCGAAAATCGGTACCTTTGACCCGGAAAAAACCTAGGGAAATTGAAAAGCGCGGCATGATGCGAGAGAGAAACAGTATAAGATTAGCAGCAGTAGTAGTGGGTGGGGACGAGAGGATTCGATTCGATTTGATTTCGATATATGTGAGTACAAGGAATTATTGGAGGAGAGGAGGAGGCGAAGCTTACTGGGGGAGTGGAGTTGTGTGGGTTGGGGAATTTGGCTGGCTGGCTTTGGGGGGAAGCTGCTGCTGCTGCCGCTGCCTCGCGCGGTGAACGGAGAGGGTAGGATGGGGGGCCTTTCGGGAGTGTTTATAGCTAGGGCTTGGAGTGCTCGCCAGCACTGCCCTTGGATTTTTGGTACGGTGTAATAACCGGCAAAGAAAATTGTGAAAAATAATAATCAGAGAATTGGCCGTTTAAAACCTTGATGAGATGGCTTATTGGGTTTTCAGGATTTCTTGATGACACAAATAGGAAAATTAGAAGGTTTGGTGCGCATTTCAATCCTTATGAAAATTACACAAGGTCTCACATGATGTAAGAATTCTTGAAAATTAGGTCAATATATAGATACAATCCTTAGGAATCGAGTATCTTCATTGCTATGAAACACTAAGCCTCCCTCCTCTCGCAAACCTAGCCGGCCGCCGCCACCCTCGTCCCGATCTCTCTCTCTCTCTCTCTCTCTCTCTCTCTCTCTCTCTC